>NC_139697.1:75663615-75671115 GCF_964188405.1 Protomyctophum parallelum | reverse complement strand
TTGAAGCTAACCTTTGTTCTCATCCTTCTCCAGGCTGTGGAAGACGCCTGTGCAACAAATAATACTGTCTGGAATATAATTTGCCCAAAACCTATGTGGGGTTTTGCTCCTGTCTGTGAATATGATATAATTTACTGCTCTTTAAATAAATAAGCCGTTTTGAAAGTGCTGCAATCCCTTGTTCCGCCTGTTGATGACCTCAGAGACTTCACACTATATACCTATACCTACCTATACCTACCTACCTACCTATACCTATACCTATACCTACCTATACCTATACCTATACCTATACCTATACCTATACCTACTGTATACCTATACCTACCTACCTATACCTATACCTATACCTACCTACCTACCTAAACTAAGTTTAATCAGTTTAAACAATATAATGTCAGTTTAAACAATATAATATCAATATAACCTGTACATTGAAACCATATAGGATACCACGTACGGTAAACAATTAACCTATAGCGTCTGTTTAAATAACTATGCTATCTAAAATACATATTTTAATAGAAAACGTTATGTTAGCCTATACTACTTAAAAACCAGTAGTTCTTAAAGTGGGGTCCCCAATAAAAAGACTTAACATAGCATGGAAGGGTTCACTACTTTACAGTATATACAATAGTTATTTTCAAAAATACCTTGAAACTTGGAATATCTTTTCTCTCTGGCAAAATTATTTGCCTTGACATGAAATGGTTTGAGAACCATTGTACGTATTAATGTACAATACGACCCGGTCAATAAGTATGGTTAAATGACCACTCCTGTGTAGTGATATAGCGTTGTTCCATGACCCACGTCAGAACAGCTCATGACCTATTTTTGGGCCCCCAACCCCCTGGTTGAGAAACAATGACTTAACGAGCGTTTATTTGTGTTCGGGGCAGATGTGTCCTTGGTTGTTGCATGATGGGGGTTCCAGCAACTCCCTGACAAGGGAGTGGTGACTGAATGATTGTGTGTGTGTGTGTGTGTGTGTGTGTGTGTGTGTGTGTGTGTGTGTGTGTGTGTGTGTGTGTGTGTGTGTGTGTGTGTGTGTGTGTGTGTGTGTGTGTGTGTGTGTGTGTGTGTGTGTGTGTGTGTGTGTGTGTGTGCGTGCGTGCGTGCGTGCGTGCGTGCGTGCGTGCGTGCGTGCGTGCGTGCGTGCGTGCGTGCGTGCGTGCGTGCGTGCGTGCGTGCGTGCGTGCGTGCGTGCGTGCGTGCGTGCGTGCGTGCGTGCGTGCGTGCGTGCGTGCGTGCGTGCGTGCGTGCGTGCGTGCGTGCGTGCGTGCGTGCGTGCGTGCGTGCGTGCGTGCGTGTGTGTGTGTGTGTGGACCAAAGGGGGTTTTCTTCCCTTGATGGGTACATGGCATTAGGGGAAATTGGGAGAGAGCATGTGTGTGTGTGTGTGTGTGTGGGGGGGAGGGGGGTCGGGGGGTTCAAGGTTGGACAGGAAATGCCTGTGCAGATGGAACAGTAATGTTGTACTGGCTGAAAATCGTACACAGGAAACAGGCAACTGTGCAGCTGGGTATCCATGCGTGTGAGAGAAGGAGCGTGTGCGTGCGTGCGTGACTGTGTGTGACTGTGTGTTTCATCAAAGGGAACACAAATTGTATTCTAGGCACCTTCTATACCTAATTGTGATTATTAAGAAGATTTCGGGACCGACAGCAAAACAACGAGAACCACTCCTATAGGATATGAATTAAAGTTTGCAGACTGTCAAGTTTTATGAGTTTGTATACTTTGTATTACTAGACCTTACCCCTTACCCGTTCTGAATATATGAACACCAAATTATGTAGTGTGGGTAATGCGATGTAGTAGATCACATTACTGATTGGGAGGGAATTGGCCTGTCTTGCTATAGACCGATTCCGTAGCGGTTTCATGGTCGCAGCCTACGTATTTCCTGTAGGCGGACTCGACGTAGCTGCGGGGATAAAACCCTCACCAGGCGCACCTCTTCCACTACAGTGAACGGCAGAGTGACTGATGTTAGTTTGCCTCAAACTTTACTCCTTTACCTGCTTTTTTACTAACACTAACATTACAAAGATGCCCAGAACATCGAGATGAACCTGTGTAGTTTATGGCTGCTCCAACAGTAGTGGCAACATAAAAAATAAAATAAAACGGAATGTCTAATATCCACCGCGGTGGCTGAGACCAGAGCCATTGAGTAATGGTTGAGACGAAGCAGGGAAAGATACATATCCCAATACCAAATCTTTCTGTTTTATGAACACAAGGCTGCTGTATTTTATACCTCATACTAAGCATTTAAAGTATGAGGTATAAAGTACACTGGCGTTATGTATCTTTCCCTGCTTCGTCTCAACCATTACTCAATGGCTCTGGTCTCAGCCACCGCGGTGGATATTAGACATTCCGTTTTATTTTATTTTTTATGTTGCCACTACTGTTGGAGCAGCCATAAACTACACAGGTTCATCTCGATGTTCTGGGCATCTTTGTAATGTTAGTGTTAGTAAAAAAGCAGGTAAAGGAGTAAAGTTTGAGGCAAACTAACATCAGTCACTCTGCCGTTCACTGTAGTGGAAGAGGTGCGCCTGGTGAGGGTTTTATCCCCGCAGCTACGTCGAGTCCGCCTACAGGAAATACGTAGGCTGCGACCATGAGACCAGCTACGGAATCGGTCTATAGCGCACATAGGCTCAACTATCGCAAACATAGCGAATTTATCCCCCCAAAAGTTGGTGATTTGTGTAATTTGTTGTAAAACAGGCTCCTCCCACTAACTTTGGACGAAAATTCTGCCTGTGGTGTTTTAATCGGATAGGGTAAGAGATCATGTGTATCGTTTTTTGTAAGATTTGCACGCGAATGGGCGTGGCCTATATGGGGAGATGTGTCATGATCATGACCCAAGGAATCCAGGGAAAGTTCAATTTAGATTTTACGACCTACGGTTCAAGAGTTATAAAGCAAAGTGTAAAGTGGGCTGTTATAGCACTACCATGAGGCCGACTGATGTAATTATTTATTACATTAATTTTTATAATTATTATGAACCTCCCCTCCAAGTGGTGTAACTGTAGATCCGATGGTTTCTGACAGAAAAGTAGTTTTTGCATTTTCCCATGTAAGTGGATGGGTAATTGTAATGCACTAATAAATAAATTATTAAGCAATAATTTGTTAAAGTGAAAAAAGGGCTTCATTAAGACCTTCGTAATATCATGGTCAATGCCTGTGAAAAGTCGGAGCGATTGGTGCAGGCAGTGATCAGCTACGACAGTGTTTCAGACAGACAGACAGACAGACAGACAGACATTCATTCAGACAGACAGACATTCAGACATTGAGTGAATTATAGTATGATGATATTTATAAGTAAATAATAAAGCAAAGGTTACAGTCTGACTCTGCTGTCAACAGATGGAGATGCTTATGTGGGAACATAGTGATGCTATATACGTATAGTCCAGCGGGCCCCAAATGTTTTTGGCCATGCACCCCATGATACCTCCTGACCTATAGCTGATGCACCCCTCTCGTTGTATTTGGCAGAAAATGATAACATTATTAATATGATTATGGCAAACAATGAGAGACATGCAGCTGCTGTATAGGTTATCTCATGGGAGGCCATGGATCCAGTGTGGATGTATAGGTTATCTCATGGGAGGCCATGGATCCAGTGTGGATGTATAGGTTATCTCATGGGAGGCCATGGATCCAGGGTGGATGTATAGGTTATCTCATGGGAGGCCATGGATCCAGTGTGGATGTATAGGTTATCTCATGGGAGGCCATGGATCCAGTGTGGATTGATATTTCAAAAAATCACACTCATGCAGTGAGGGGCGCTCTTATCATCATACATCACATTCCGTGCTCAACCAATCAAATCAAAATGTCATTCCGGCCAATCACTTTTGGCGTCTTAACTTTTCTGCCCTCACTTGCTCAGCCAATCAAATCATCGCTATGGCCAATGTTTGTGTTCACACAAACCCGGAAAGCATATGAGGTGTTAGCGCCCCTCAAACATGGAACATGTGGAGGTACTAGCATAGCCTATACTGACAGTGTGCACGCACCCCATTCAGCGTATACTGACAGTGTGCAGTGTGCACGCACCCCATTCAGCGTATACTGACAGTGTGCAGTGTGCACGCACCCCATTCAGCCTATACTGACAGTGTGCAGTGTGCACGCACCCCATTCAGCCTATACTGACAGTGTGCAGTGTGCACGCACCCCATTCAACATATACTGACAGTGTGCAGTGTGCACGCAACCCATTCAGCCTATACTGACAGTGTGCAGTGTGCACGCACCCCATTCAGCGTATACTGACAGTGTGCAGTGTGCACGCACCCCATTCAGCCTATACTGACAGTGTGCAGTGTGCACGCACCCCATTCAACATATACTGACAGTGTGCAGTGTGCACGCACCCCATTCAGCCTATACTGACAGTGTGCAGTGTGCACGCACCCCATTCAACATATACTGACAGTGTACACGCACCCCATAGCCTATACTGACAGTGTGCACGCACCCCATAGCCTATACTGACAGTGTGCACGCACCCCATAGCCTATACTGACAGTGTGCACGCACCCCATAGCCTATACTGACAGTGTGCACGCACCCCATAGCCTATACTGACAGTGTGCACGCACCCCATAGCCTATACTGACAGTGTGCAGTGTGCACGCACCCCATTCAAACTATACTGACAGTGTGCACACACCCCATTCAAACTATACTGACAGTGTGCACGCACCCCATTCGGATGCTGTCACATTTAATCATAGTATTGATTGGTCTAAGTAGGTGACATACTGACCTACCGACGAGCTCAGTCGTTTTGTCGTTATTCTGTGTGTGTGTTGGCCAACGGAGATATTCAGTTAAGAGTGACAGTGGAGCACTAACAACAGGAGCATTATAATACAGGTTGTAATGCAGTGAATACATAACAGAATGCTGGGCCTTTGTCTGATAATATAGTGACATGTGTTTCATCATTTCTGGTATCAGAGAGAGGGCAATGCACACACACACACACGCACACGCAAGCAGCTTTTGGAATGCCCTTTGGTGTACCTGTCTGCCTGTCAATCAACTCAGTGACCGAGTGAAGTAAGGTTTGCGTGTGCGTGTGTGTGTGTGTGTGCGTGTGTGCATATGTGCGCGCGCTTGCGTGTGTGCATGCGTATATGCGCACTCATAACTATTCATCAGGTCTCTGGTGTATTTGCGTCTCATCTGCATACAGGTCCAAGAGGGAAGAGATTAGCATGAAAGAGAGAGTGTCTTTAATTTTTAACAGGGAGATGTGACAGAGCCACAGAGAACCTTTGCACCAGTGAATGTAAGTGCTGACACAGACAGGAGAGACAGAGACACACGTCTGTCTGAGTTTGTTTTACGGCCTTTGTCGGCACTTTGTCCACACCGGAATAAAACACTAAATATTTGATGGATAACCGTTTGAACCCATGCATCCATATTCTGAGTGAATTTCTTTTTTAATGTTTATTTTATTTTATTTTATGGAAGGACAGACAGTAGGCTGACAGGAAATGGGGAGAGAGATGGGGGGGGGGTGACATGCAGTAAAGGCCGTCGGGATCGGGAGTCGAACCGGCGGCACACTGCCAGACTGGATTACCAGCCAAGGTGCCTGGACCGCTGAGCCACGGCCCGGGCCATTCTTGGGGAACATTAGCCAAAAAATAGCCGACAAATACAAGCCACAACGTGATCGGATATCTTTTGGCAAAGACAATGACAGAGCCAACTCAGGTCCAGTTTACTAAGTCTAGAGCACTGTTTCCCAAACACTGGGTCGGGACCCATTTGTGGGTCACGGACCAATAATTTATATGGGTCACGATTCGAGTAAAACTCCCATTTACCATTACTACTTAAAAAACTATAAAATTAATATTTCAAAAGATCTTTTTTTAATACATTGTTTTAAATAATTTTATAATTTTTAAAACAAAAAACTGATTAAAAAACACAAATAATAATTAAGACGTAGTGAGAATAGCGACTCTACAAGCTTACAACGCGGCGTCTGCATTTTTGAATAGCCAAAGTACAAAGTAATGCTAACATGTTAATTCTAAAATGGCACTGATGCTAGAAAGATGGAGTTACAAGGTCAAGGCATAAGACAAGTCAATGTTCTTCAAAATAGAAAATCTGCAGGCAAATATATATAAGATAAGAACATAATTAACTATATATTTAGTTAGGACAGGCCTCCCCTTGTTTAGTTATTTAATGAAGTATCCTCAATTATTATTGCATGTAGGCCTATGTCTTATTAAAGTTTAATTACACACACAGCCCGGGCCGTGGCACAGCGGTCCAGGCACCTTGGCTGGTAATCCAGTCTGGCAGCCGCGAGTTCGACTCCCGATCCCAACGGCCCTTACTGCATGTCACCCACCCCTCTCTCTCCCCATTTCCTGTCAGCCTACTGTCTGTCCCTCCATAAAAAAAATAAAAAAATAAAGGCGAAAGCCACAAAAAAACATAAAGAAACTAGACAAAGTGCCAATCGGCACAGGTCTCCACCAGGGCAGGTCAGGTTGTGGCCTCATGGTGGCGCTATAACAGGCTGTTGAGGAAGATTTGGGCCGGAGGTTCGTGTTGGAGGGATGCAGGTACAATGTTTTTCCATGTGTGCATACATAAGTTGTATACAGATCGATGCAGTTATAGCTAAAAACAGGAATTGGCCTGTTATAGCGCCACCGTGAGGCTGATTTTGAGGAAAAAAATGTGGCATGTCGTCCTCGGCCTAGTGAAAATGTGCGTGTATAATTTAACGGAAATTGCACACTGTGTTTGTGATTTGTGGCCTTTTTTCGAAATGGACGAATCGTGTGACTTTGGAAGCCAATCTTAGCCAATCAGGATGGAAGATGGGAAATGGTGCCGCTCCGTGTTGATCACATGACTATGGAGATAGTGTATAGCGATTTGAGTGAAATTTGGATAAAATCTGAAGGAGTAATAATAGAAAATGTGTTTTACATATGTCGGCCTCCTGGTGGCGCTATAAAGAGCAGATGTGAAAAATTCCAGGCAAAGGTTTTTCCTTGGCCTCTAGGGAGTTGGCATACAAAGTTATCCACAGATCCGTGCAGTTAGAGGTAAAAAAACTTTTCGGCCAGTTATAGCGCCACCTTGAGTCTGAGTTGAAATTGTTCATGTGGCATTTCGTCCTCGGCCTAGTGGGAATGTGGGTGCACAATTTCACGGAAATCACGCGATGTGTTCATGATTTGCAGCATTTTGTTTGAAACTGAGCACTCCTGTGAACTTTGGAAGCCAATCTTAACCAATCAGGATGGAGTCTGAGAAATGTGAAAGACCGGTTTCGTTGAATGGCTCTAGAGAGACTGTGTACCAATTTGCGTGATGTTTGGACAAAATCTGTAGGTGTACTGTGCAAAAACTTGTTTTGCACAAAGCGGCCTCCTGGTGGCGCTATAATAGGCCGTT
>NC_139697.1:75658615-75661115 GCF_964188405.1 Protomyctophum parallelum | reverse complement strand
CTCGATGGAGGGAGGGAGTTTGACGTGGGAGGGGAGCACATTCCATAATGACCAGAAAAGAGGTGACGAGCCTTTTCTGTCGCATAGCCCCCACTACGACACCTCTGGTCTTCTTTGTGACCTTAAGATAACTGACCCGCAGACCGCAGTGACCTTGGGGGAGTATATAAACCTCAATAATTTCCAAGAGATACTGAGGTGCCAAACCATTCAGTGATTGAAAAACAAACAATACAATCTTAAAATCAATTCTGAGGCTTGAGCTTGTGAGCTCGAAGATCTGCTATATTTTCACTACTTCTTCAAAGTTTTTTATTGTATTTACAGTATATGCAATTCCTTTGATTTCAGGGACCCTCTGTGTTCCTTGAGGGGGTTCCACATGCAGAGGTCATAACTCTGACAGTCACAGACCTATAGTAGTAGTTCTCAAAAAACTATAGGTTTAGATGGTGTTCAGATTGTTCACAACCAGCAGACCTGCACTTGGAGCTGTGATGGAGTGGTGGGAAGTAACTATATTACACTTACTCAAGTAATTTACTTAAGTACAAGGTATGCGTTTGACTGAGGTATACTTTTACTTTATTGGAGTATTTCCAATTTTCTGTGCTCTCCACTACATCTCAGAGGCAAATATTGTACTTTTACTCCACTACAATTAAGTACATTTTGAAGCCAAAACTTCTGTAATTGTACTTGTACCAGAGTATTTCTATATACTGTAGCAGTAGTGATAGTTTTACTGTGATGTGATGTCTCCCTATAGGGGCTCTTCAGGCTGATAATGGCTCCTCTGGTGCTCCACTCTCTCCTGGGGTCCCCTGGAGGGGGCGGGGCATCAATCTAGAGCCACTCTCACACTGGCTCCCCGAGGACCTGCAGTGGATGAAGACCCTTCAGGGAGCCAGGGAGAGCAAGGTGTTGCACCAACCCCCCCCCCCCCCCCCCCCGACACGCACGCACGCACTCACTCACGCACGCACGCATGCACACACGCACTCACTATCTATTCTAGACTCACAACATACTGTAACACAACACATAAGAAGTTTTACTTACTTTCTGTCTATCCATGCGTCACACACGCACGCGCAAACACACACACACACACACACACACACACACACACACACACACACACACACACACACACACACACACACACACACACACACACACACACAGTCACACACAGTCACACACAGTCACACACACACACGTTCTCAGCGGCCCGGCCCCTGAGCATACAGTAGCTGGAACACATGGGTATACCTGCATCTGCATGAGCAGAGAGCATATTATTGGCAGCATGTGTAATATTGTGTAGCTGGCTGAGTGAGTGGAGTCACAGTGTTAAGTGGTGGATTAATCAGTAGTAATTGTACGATTGGGCAATTAAGACAAGGGCTGGCTGATAGCGAGAACACAAAGACAGACCGACTCACAGACACACAGACAGAGTTGGAATGTGTGAGAGCAGCACAGTACATTTTCATGTGCAGAGGCTTCTTTTGTTAGGTTTAAAACAATTCAGTCAGTATCACTAATAATATATCACATGCCCTGCCTTTATTTTGGTAAGAGGAGTGATAAAAATGACCTAGAGGGTGATAAGCTTGTACTGAGTGGTCAGCTGCAGTTTCTTCCCTGGGGCTGATATATATAGCAGCCAATCAATACCAACGGAATCTATATCTTCCCTAGGGGGTTAACACAGCGGCTGGCCAATCAATACAAGCTGAAGTTGTGCCTTCCCAAGGGCTTATACAGCCGATCAATCAGCACACATAAAGTGTCAAAATGGGCTGAACTTGGGCGTTGAGTGAACTCTCTTGGAACTCGCCCTGTCTGACATGAAAGAAACGCACCTGCCATGTGCTCGCCTGGTATAGAATTCTCGGCCGAAATCTCTTAAATCTCTTGTCTTATATATCTTTCACTTTAAAATGGCACCTTTTAGATCGTTAGTGTGGTGCCTCTTTAGCCGTGTTCTCAGCCAACTCCCTCCACAATACCAGCAGGACTAACATTTCTTTCAGCTGGGCATTTCCTCTTTGACAGTAATGTTAATCTATTCATTATTCCCACAATGCTGTTTTGTCTATGGCAGTGAATAAATGAGGCTACGGTATGTGTTATAAACAAAATGATTTGCCTGGTATTTGTCAATGCCCTCTGTAGGATAACAGGCTTCTCTGCATTCATTTTGTCCATGTTTTCCAAAAGCTTATGGATATAAAAAAATTATGTATCCGCAAGTTGCAAAAGTGCAAACTATGTGAGCATCTTCAGAACAGAATTATAAATGGGTCTTATACCATAATATACTTAGTTGACCGGTTGTCCCCCAGGGCTCTACACTAGGCCCCCTTCCTGTGTTTACTTCATGTTGCAATGCATTGTGAGCTTGTAGATCTCTCAGATGTTCCTGCTATGTTTGCCCAGGAACAGGGACGGCCATGGTTCATGTGGAGAATGTGTGTGGGGGATACGGGTA
>NC_139697.1:75646115-75653615 GCF_964188405.1 Protomyctophum parallelum | reverse complement strand
TAGAGAACAAGTAGAGATAATTAGTAACACTAGTAACATAATATACAGACAGTATAAAGATATCTGTCCTGGCCTTCTACTCCTGGACTGTACCGCTTTGTGTCTAGGTCACCAAAATGGAGGCATTATTTTGCATTCACACACACACACACACACGCACACGCACACGCACACGCACATGCACACGCACACGCACACGCACACGCACACTATCATCTTGTGTAATATCCGAGTAGATAAGACCCGTATAGGCTACTGCGAGACCGCATGTGTGCAGGCATGAACGCCGGTTCTCTCGGAATCTCGGAAATAATCGGATCTTGGACCAAATTGTCACAGGTCCATGCACTCGGGCTCCGCACCGTCATTTGAAATAAATCTCGGAACGGGTCGGAATCGGGAGCAAATTGTCACGGGTCCCTCCGGGTTTGGTTTTCCTATTTGAAAATGTTTTCGGAGGAATGGGATAAAATTTCACAGATCCATTTTGGGTTCGGGACCACATTTTTGGACCTGTAAAGAGCTCTAGTTAGAGGTGGTCCCCAGCTAAATGATGGAGAGTTGGTGACCAAATGGACCCTTATAGATCTTTAACTCTTGATAATGAAAAGGGTTGTACAATCTACTATAGCAGTAATGTGACAGTGTGTGAATACAAAGACTGAGCATGCCCATGCTCATCTGAGACCTGACACATGACTTGACATAGCTCTTCTTCTATTGTATGTGTTCAATGTCTCACATCAGTAGTGCAGTGAGCTGTTCAATGTCTCACATCAGTAGTCCAGTGAGCTGTTTAATGTCTCACATCAGTAGTCCAGTGAGCTGTTCAATGTCTCACATCAGTAGTCCAGTGAGCTGTTCAATGTCTCACATCAGTAGTCCAGTGAGCTGTTCAATGTCTCACATCAGTAGTCCAGTGAGCTGTTCAATGTCTCACATCAGTAGTCCAGTGAGCTGTTCAATGTCTCACATCAGTAGTCCAGTGAGCTGTTCAATGTCTCACATCAGTAGTCCAGTGAGCTGTTCAATGTCTCACATCAGTAGTCCAGTGAGCTGTTCAATGTCTCACATCAGTAGTCCAGTGAGCTGTTCAATGTCTCACATCAGTAGTCCAGTGAGCTGTTCAATGTCTCACATCAGTAGTCCAGTGAGCTGTTCAATGTCTCACATCAGTAGTCCAGTGAGCTGTTCAATGTCTCACATCAGTAGTCCAGTGAGCTGTTCAATGTCTCACATCAGTAGTCCAGTGAGCTGTTCAATGTCTCACATCAGTAGTCCAGTGAGCTGTTCAATGTCTCACATCAGTAGTCCAGTGAGCTGTTCAATGTCTCACATCAGTAGTCCAGTGAGCTGTTCAATGTCTCACATCAGTAGTCCAGTGAGCTGTTCAATGTCTCACATCAGTAGTCCAGTGAGCTGTTCAATGTCTCACATCAGTAGTCCAGTGAGCTGTTCAATGTCTCACATCAGTAGTCCAGTGAGCTGTTCAATGTCTCACATCAGTAGTCCAGTGAGCTGTTCAATGTCTCACATCAGTAGTCCAGTGAGCATCAGTAGTCCAGTGAGCCGCATTTCATGTTTTAGAAGAATGCAGTGCTGGACAGTATGAATGTTAAGTGGAGTGGAGGTATATATGTATATATAAGACAATCCCATTATGGCCTTATTTTGGCCAATATTGTATTGGTGAAATGTCTCCCGATATGCACTGATATGAAAAGATGCTTGCTAGTTAGTCTGTGTCACTCCAAACTACTCTTTTTCTCAGAAGTCTTGAATAAGATCACTTGAATATCAGCTGCATATCGGTTATCGGCGATTGTCCCCTCTCTCTGGTATCTGGTCACGAAAGTCCAAATTGGACGGTCTCTATAATATTATCACCCTGTGGGACGTGCATGTGCATGTGACGATGTGTGTCGAACAGAAACAAAGAAATGTGGCCCGCAGTCACTCTGCCACGAAGCCGACGTACTGCTGCTTGAGAGCTGAATAGCTTCGCATGGAGAACGCTCAGCATTCACGAGCTCTTGTCTGTACAAAGTGAAACCCTGTGCTATCCATTTGTAACTCTGAGAGGGAGAGTTCAAATAAGATTCAAAGAGATTGCCATATCCAATATCTGTATGATGTAACCCAGCTCCCCAACCCCCTGTGCCCCATGGGGGGGAGGAAATAGGACTGCTTCCCCCCCGTTATTAACCTATCACAGCACACCCTGTCCAGTGCAGGACCTTACACGTACCTCTTTCACCCCTCTCACTCAGTTCTATGCCAGCACCCCCCCCCCCCCCAGCACCCCCCCCCCCCCTTCTCTTCCAAAATCCCCAAAACATCCCTTCCCATTATCATCACCTCTACTCCTAAAACTCAGCTCAGACCGCAGCAACTGTGTTTTGGTGCAAACCTAAAGACAGGGCAAAACATGCTGGCAATTCAAATAATGTGAAAAAACATTATTATAAACAACAAAAATGATTATAACTTTGCATTCTTATAAACAATATACATTTTGGAAATCAGTGTCTGAAGGAACAGTTACATCCGCCCCCTTTCCCCACATTTAGATAGGCCTATACTGTACATCTAGAAACGGAGGTTTTGTGATGTGTGTCCTGCAACGCTATAGACATTTGCAATGTGCCCAAATTATACCAGTGTGTGGTCAATACAGAACGATAACTAGCAACTTCCTCCACTCATGATGTCATGAATAATACACGTCATACAGTATGCATATAGCACATGGCAGTTACTTTATCAGAACGTCCGGAGAACTTTTCTCGTTTTAAGTCATATCCATATAACCAGTAAGACGCCCTGAGGGCGAGAAGCGACCTCGCCCTTGGAATATGCCCATGTATGGACTTTTAAATTTGTACATATATTTTTTTAATTGACGTTCTCGGGCCAGTAAAATGTGTGCTAATTGCTAAGGCCAGGCGGGGCCTCGGGCCAGCCTAGTTAAGGTCCAGTTAGGGCCCAGGTAGGGCCGGGCCTTCATTTTCGGGCCTGTTGAGAACTCTAGGTTCTAGCAGCTGCACGGCTGCGCTAATGACTTTAGGGCGGGCCCGTCTACAGTTTTAATGGACAGGTATAAGTAAAAAGGGAGAAATCGAAGAGGAAGGATGGATGAATGTCAGAACAGATCAAGGGTTTAATGAGTTCAGATCAACATGGTGTCCGTGAGGCCAGATGTATAGAGTTGCTGGCCGGCTCCATACTGTATGTGCAGATCTAGGTGATGATCCAGTGTTCACAATGTATGGCTATCCAGGGTTTGATGAGGTCAGTGTCGTGATCTTCATATATGGAGACAGCCATATATGGAGCGTGTCACGAGGCGTGATGGAAATACAGGTTTTCATAGTAATCTGCGACCTACAGTCGCAATTACTTACACATGCTAGTCTGTAATATATCTTCTGAACTCGTCCGCCATCTGTTTCCTTGCCTTTATACCATTTATTCGTTCTACTTTGGCGATGGATAAATAGGATCTCAAACTACAGAATTTGACAGTTGCAAACTGTCTAGTTTGAGATAAATCACTGTCACTAAGCGTATCAGTGAGTCAGTTCGCAATTTCGCCACGTCTGTCTGTTGTGTTCAGCACAGTAAACAACACTTTATTTTCTGTTTTACTTCATTTATAGTCCAGCGACTTTGAGATTCAGGTGGTGTTTTTTTAGCAGAAAAACAGGGCGAGAAGATGAATTATACACACACATCAGTCATCCCAACCCTTTTAAGCAACACAAACAGTAATCCTGAAACAAGAAGTGATATGTTGTTTTTGTCCTATAGCTGCGTTGTTGAAAACGCACTGCTCGGTGCAGTCGGACTCTATGTATGTACTGTATACAGTAATATCTACTCTAAAGGACTCTATGTATGTATACAGTAATATCTACTCTAAAGGACTCTATGTATGTAATATCTACTTTAGCACAACTCTTCTGCTCTGTGGTTCCCTCCAGGGACGGGAGCTGATGCGTTTTGATGCTAATGTTGTTCCATAGACACACATATATATACTGTATATGGTTACCTGTTATGATATCTTTGTTTGTATTTATTAGAGGCTGCTCTCTGGTTTGGGGTTTCACAAGTAAAAAGGCATGCAGGTGTTTGTTTGTTTGTTTGATTGTTTGTTTGTTTGTTTGTTTGTTTGTTGGGAAAGAACAGAACAGTTGTGCCTCTCCTGCTGTGCACGTACTAAGTGTTTGCGTGATTTTGTGCTCTTTAGCTGCATAGTGTGTGTGTGTGTGTGTGTGTGTGTGTGTGTGTGTGTGTGAGAGTGTGAGAGTGTGTGTGTGAGAGTGTGTGTGTGAGAGAGAGAAACACTCATGAGAAACACTCGAATGACAGCAATGAGCTGTCTTATGACAATGTGAGACTTGTCACATGTTTCAAACAGTTTACTTGGACTGTACGTACTGTGTGTGTGTGTGTGTGTGTGTGTGTGTGTGTGTGTGTGTGTGTGTCTGTGTGTGTGTGTGTGTGTGCGCGCACAGTTGCACACGTTTGTTTGCATGATTTATCGGAATGTGTGAGAGTCAATTATTTGTCATCTGCCAGGTATGTAACACAGAGCACGTTTCATCCAGCTGCCATCATCTCTTAGCTGATTGAGAGACCAAAGCGCACGCGCGCACACACACACACACACACACACACACACACACACACACACACACACACACACACACACACACACACACACACACACACACACACACACACACACACACACACACACACACACACACACACACACACACACACACACACACAGCAGACATGCAGACACACAGGCTGTGCGTTTGGCTCACTATGGGTTCATAATTACAGTCTGTGTTGATGCGTGTCTGCATGCAGACTGCTACAAAGTGTTCAATCTGCTTCTCTCTTTTGTCTTGTTTGTTTTTTGTTTCTTTTGCCGGAACAAAAATAGTTGGTTTTGTTTGTCACTCTGTAATGATGCTTTACATCACTGTAACTTATCACTGTGGCACAAACACACAAGCTTAAAATTGCTTGTGTGCATGCATGCTGTAGGCTTTTCCATACTACACATTAAAAGTGACATTGACTGTTAAATTGTGTGTGTGTGTACATACGTGTGTGTGTGTGTGTGTGTGTGTGTGTGTGTGTGTGTGTGTGTGTGTGTGTGTGTGTGTGTGTGTGTGTGTGCTCGGCTGCTTGCATGCATGTGTGCGTGAAGATACTGTAGGTGAGGATTTCACCATGGCACTAATCACTGCAGATACAAAGACAGACCGTAGCGAGTTGGCGTGATTCACCTCACACTGCAGGTGTGTGTGTGTGTGTGTGTGTGTGTGTGTGTGTGTGTGTGTGTGTGTGTGTGTGTGTGCGCGTGTGCGTGCCAATGATTTTTCATACTTGTGTCTCCACTCTCTCTGAGGTGAACTATGTTTCTCACCACCCACGACTCAAGCTTGCATATCTGTCAGCGCCTCTTCTGGTGGGCCCAAACACTGTCTGTCTGTCTGACTGACTGACTGACTGACTGTCTCTCTGCTTGCTCGCTCACGTCCTGCACGCACGCACGCACACACGCACGCACACACACGTATGTGCAGTGTGGAAGAAGTATACGGGAAACATCCTCTATTTCATCATGTTAAAAGTATAAATGTACGCATTATGCAGAATGTCCCGTTTTATTTTTAGAAAAGTTTCACAATGTGTCAAGGCATTTCCAAAGACTTTAGTTTTTCCGAAAAATGCACCAGTCTGCTGGGACCTTTAATGTAGATGTTCAAGCAGACAGTTATGAAGCAATCTACCAGTCTGTAGTCTCTTTGACCCATAATATTACTCAAATATATACATGTGTAGCAGAGTGTCTCAGAGCCTCAGCCTGATGGCCTCAAAAGTCTAATATCTCTCTTGGTCCATAGGGATATCCCTTTGGTCTAGTGGTTAAGATGTTGGACTTTCACATGGGACGGTGGGAGACCCGAGTTTGAATCCCGAGCGCTACATATATACACCCTATATACTGTATGTACAATATGAATCACTGCATAGAGATTCCCCAACAGCACACAATACTTGTACTTGTACGTACTGTAGTTACTTTCCACCACTGCACACGTGTTGCACAGGTGGAATCAATTAATCAAAGCACCAGTACAGATGTAACGCCTGATTCATACTTAATATAGTCCTGCAGACCAGCAGTATAGAGGATGGCCATACAGTGACAGACCAGCAGTATAGAGGATGGCCATACAGTGACAGACCAGCAGTATAGAGGATGGCCATACAGTGACAGACCAGCAGTATAGAGGATGGCCATACAGTGACTGACCAGCAGTATAGAGGATGGCCATACAGTGACAGACCAGCAGTATAGAGGATGGCCATACAGTGACAGACCAGCAGTATAGAGGATGGCCATACAGTGACAGACCAGCAGTATAGAGGATGGCCATACAGTGACAGACCAGCAGTATAGAGGATGGCTGTACAGTGACAGACCAGCAGTATAGAGGATGGCTGTACAGTGACAGACCAGCAGTATGGAGGATGGCTGTACAGTGACAGACCAGCAGTATGGAGGATGGCTGTACAGTGACAGACCAGCAGTATGGAGGATGGCTGTACAGTGACAGACCAGCAGTATAGAGGATGGCTGTACAGTGACAGACCAGCAGTATGGAGGATGGCTGTACAGTGACAGACCAGCAGTATGGAGGATGGCTGTACAGTGACAGACCAGCAGTATAGAGGATGGCTGTACAGTGACAGACCAGCAGTATGGAGGATGGCTGTACAGTGACAGACCAGCAGTATAGAGGATGGCTGTACAGTGACAGACCAGCAGTATAGAGGATGGCTGTACAGTGACAGACCAGCAGTATAGAGAATGGCTGTACAGTGACAGACCAGCAGTATAGAGGATGGCTGTACAGTGACAGAGACTATACAACAAACATCAAGGGATCAGTGAACGATTATAGTGGGACTGGGGAGTAGATGTTTAATTCATATCTATCTGAAAAGACCTGGGGAATGTGAATGTAACTTCTCATGTTGCTGTGTTTGCTGGATGCTCATCATGTCTACAGTTGTTCTGCTGCTGGATGAACTACTGTCTAAACTACGTTTAGTTAGGTTTGTAAGGGTATGTCTGTTTTTTATATCAATAAAAATATATATTAAACAAATCACATCTATGCTAATAGCCAGAGTAATGAAGTGATTTGAGTTGTGACTGCGTTTGCAGCATCAGCATTTGTAAGTGCTTTCTGATTTGTTTTGACGTGCCGTTCTTAATGTTTCTACATTTGGGCTCTCCGCACAATAAATGTTAGATGAGCTTTCGGGGTGGGTGCAGGGTTGCGAAACAGCCGTTTTTTGGCTGAACAGACCGGTCTGCTCCTCAGCTCTTCGTTCTTATTTTTTTCTGGTGTGGTTTGGCAGGTCGTATTTTGCCACAGCTTGGAGGCGTGCAGCCATCAGCAG
>NC_139697.1:75571115-75643615 GCF_964188405.1 Protomyctophum parallelum | reverse complement strand
ATTATTTTATATATTCTCTGTGATTGTATTCCTCGGGGAGTCGGGACACTGGAGGCTCACACAGGGGTTGTGATTATGGCGACTGGCACAAAATGTCATCCATTACACCGAGATTCAGTTACAGCAGTGATTTCGATTCATGCTTCATGTCATCAAATCTACCCTGAACTAGAATCCTAACTCACCCCATGCACAACTGTCTCTCCTACCCTGAACTAGCTAAGAATCCTAACTCACCCCATGCACAACTGTCTCTCCTACCCTGAACTAGCTAAGAATCCTAACTCACCCCATGCACAACTGTCTCTCCTACCCTGAACTAGCTAAGAATCCTAACTCACCCCATGCACAACTGTCTCTCCTACCCCGTCTCCCCTCTCGCTTTTCCTACGTTATGTCTCTCTATATATGCAGTTTCCCTGTCAGCTATCTTTTCGCCGGCCTCTCCTACACAGTCTCCCTCTCAGTTTCCCTGTCAGCTATCTTTTCGTCTGTCTCTCCTACACGGTCTCCCTCTCAGTTTCCCTGTCAGCTATCTTTTCGCCGGCCTCTCCTACACAGTCTCCCTCTCAGTTTCCCTGTCAGCTATCTTTTCGTCTGTCTCTCCTACACGGTCTCCCTCTCAGTTTCCCTGTCAGCTATCTTTTCGTCTGTCTCTCCTACACGGTCTCCCTCTCAGTTTCCCTGTCAGCTATCTTTTCGTCGGCCTCTCCTACACGGTCTCCCTCTCAGTTTCCCTGTGAGCTATCTTTTCGCCGGCCTCTCCTACACGGTCTCCCTCTCAGTTTCCCTGTCAGCTATCTTTTCGCCGGCCTCTCCTACACGGTCTCCCTCTCAGTTTCCCTGTCAGCTATCTTTTCGTCGGCCTCTCCTACACGGTCTCCCTCTCAGTTTCCCTACTATCTGTGTCCACCCAGACTGTCTCCCTCTCAGCTTTCTTACAGTGTGCCTCAAATAAACAATTTGTTGTTGTACTAATCAAACGTTGTCTGAACGAGAATATATATTTATATCTTTTGAAGAAAAATCTAACTAAAATCTTTGCTTCTGGAGGTCCCTGGCACAAAATAGTTTTGAGATGGCAGGGAGGGGGGGGGGGGGGGGGGGGGTCCACAGCCAAATAAAGTAATTTTGTCCGTCCTTGACATGAAAAAGTTTATGCTTTATTGCTGTATGAAGAGCTTTGTAGTTCTTCTACAGTACAGTATAGCGGCCCGCGGGCCAATGGAGCTGCTCATCTGGTACAACGTGCTCATATTCCACATTAGACAGTGGCATTAACCACCACTATTTCCACTGCTCCAACCACAGCTATTTTAGAATACAATGAAGCAGGTCTGGGAGGCCTCCCTCCGCCACTGATTTATGGAGCCACACTGCTCTCACTGCTCTCCAAGGGTTCCTTAATATAATGCAGTTTGATCACTGCTCTTGTGAAACTTTACTTTTCTTTTCAAAAAATTAAATTTAACAATTTACAATTTAGGCATATAAGCAGACACTCTTCACCTGAGCGACTTACAATAATAAGAGCATAGTGCCTCAGTAAACTGCATGGAATCACGAGTAAAAATAACCTATAGCATCAGTGTAAACAATTACCCTACTATCAAAATAATGATCTGCACATAGAACCTACCATCTACTGGCTTTCAAAAAGTAGAAAATAGTGAAAATATACTATTTACAACTGCTCACAACTGTTCTCCAAGGAGTGGAATGTATTGGATACTAGCTGAAATATTATTAAGGGGTTTTGTAAATTTGGGGGCCAAGTGACACCTAAGGGGCAGAATCCCCTGCATGTACAGTTTAGTTGTGATAGGGTTACATGTTGTCTGTTTAATATCTGAGTCATCATGTATCAGTTTGTGGAAATATGTGAACAATTTAAATTAAACGATTGAAGGAAAGATCTTCTATCTTTGCAATCCATTGCGTGACAAAATATACAATAGAGAGTTGAAGTAGTTAACAGTCCAGTCCAGTCCAGTCCAGTACAGTACAGTACAGTACATGGTCAGAGAGTAATGGCATAGCACTGAGGTGGACAGACGTAGGATGGACCAGCAGAATGACAGTGATGGCCCAGATAAAAGCTTCAGGGACAGACAGACAGACAGAACACATCGGTTGGACCTCTATGAATAGACCTCTGCAGCTGTCCTATCTGCTCACTCAGTCTCAGTCTCAGTCTCTATCTCTCTCTCACACACACACGCACACGCGCACACACGCACACGCACACACGCCGCCTCGCCGTGACCTTAGCAACAAGCCCCTTATCCAAGTTCAAGGGTATACCGTTCCAATGACTCCCCACAGGATACATATTGGGGGACATACCATGGAAACCATTAGATACTGCTTAATTTGTGTGCGTGTGTGTGTGTGCGTGTGTGCGTGTGTGTGTGTGTGTGTGTGTGTGTGTGTGTGTGTGTGTGTGTGTGTGTGTGTGTGTGTGTGTGTGGTGTGTGTGTGTGCGTGTGTGTGAGAGAGTTGACTCAGTCATGGATACATCAGAACAAACTGTCCTGGATTAAGGTTGCTGCAATGAGCTGTGTTTTTCTTTGCAAGCCTGCAGTGCACCGTGAACAACTAGAAGGACATGTAACCATATAGTTAACCGCAATGTTCACAGCAGTGGAGACCCCACAGTCTGCACACAATCTATACACTACAATGTTCACTACAGTGGAGACCCCACAGTCTGCACACAATGTACACTACAATGTTCACTACAGTGGAGACCCCACAGTCTGCACACAATGTACACTACAATGTTCACTACAGTGGACCCACAGTCTGCACACAATGTACACTACAATGTTCACTACAGTGTAGACCCCACAGTCTGCACACAATCTACACTACAATGTTCACTACAGTGGAGACCCCACAGTCTGCACACAATGTACACTACAATGTTCACTACAGTGGAGACCCCACAGTCTGCACACAATGTACACTACAATGTTCACTACAGTGGATACCCCACAGTCTGCACACAATGTACACTACAGTGGAGACCCCACAGTCTGCACACAATCTACACTACAATGTTCACTACAGTGGAGACCCCACAGTCTGCACACAATCTACACTACAATGTTCACTACAGTGGATACCCGACAGTCTGCACACAATGTACACTACAATGTACACAGCAGTGGAGACCCCACAGTCTGCGGAGGACCGGACACATGGGACCATTTCTATTTAAACCCTCTATCTATACTATACCAGCGGGTCTCAAACTGTTTTTCCATGTCAAGGACCTCACCTTGGGGACCCAAGGAAGAGAAGATTTGTGTTTAAAAAAATCTAAGTTAAGACTTGAGTTAAGAATGAAAAAAAGAAAGCCGATGTATATAAATAGGATTCATGACCGTAGCCATGAAACCCTCTATAAACACTCTATACTAAGTACACTAAGTACAGTGACACCATGAGTTGCCACTGTATACTTGGTGTGCTCTTTTTCCTCTCTACACCACATTTTTACAAATGCTCCACCCAAGCTCGGGTGGCGCAGGTAGTCCCTGTCCATGCACCACTGTGGAGGGTGGGGGTTTCGGTGGAAGGGAGGGAGGCCGGGCGGGGAGTTGGATATTTCTCACTGCACGCAATCCTACGGGCTGGGGGGGTGAGCCTGTCAGCGGGGAGTGTTGGGCGGGAGGAGTAGGAGTCCTCTTGGTGGGGGCTCCTCACTGGCAGGTGAGTCAGTAGGATACGACAGTATGTCCTCTCGTTGGGGGCTCCTCACTGGCAGGTGAGTCAGTAGGATACGACAGTATGTCCTCCCGGTGGGGGCTCCTCACTGGCAGGTGAGTCAGGATATGACAGTATGTCGTCCCGGTGGGGGCTCCTCACTGGCAGGTGAGTCAGTAGGATACGCCAGTACGTCCTCCCGGTGGGGGCTCCTCACTGGCAGGTGAGTCAGTAGCGGTGGCAACACACAAATGTGTTTGGGGAGGAATTAATTGGCATAACGACTAAATTGAGGAGAAAAAGGGGGTGAAAGGCAAATTGGCTATTAAAAAAATGCAGGATCTATATTGATTTCAGAATTCTTACACAAAGGTGAATCCCCCTCACTCTCACTCTCACTCTCTCTCTCTCTCTCTCTCTCTCTCTCTCTCTCTCTCTCTCACAAAAGCACACGCACATGCACACAAACACGCACCCAGACTAAACTAGTTGGGTGGGAGGTCGGGGGTGAGTGTATTGTAAAGTGCTCTCTCATTACAGAGCTCATTACAGAGGGAGGAAGAGGGGAGGGGGGGTAGACACTTGAGATAAGGCTGTTGTTCTGTGACCCCGGGGCGGGAAGGAAAACCTGGCAACGTAGATCTGTATCGCACCTGACCTGGCAACCCTCCCTGATAACCATCACAGCCATTACGCACAACTAGTCTCAATTTGTACAGCAGCACAGCTGCAGTGGGCACATGTGGATGCGTGCGTGCGCGCACACACACACACAAACACACACACACACACACACACACACACACACACACACACACACGTGCACTGTAAAACAAAACGCCCACAACAATTCGTTCTCCTGCCAGCTTTATACCAGATGACAGCACTGTCATTCCATCTCTCTCTCTCTCTCACACACACACACACACACACACACACACACACACACACACACACACACACACACACACACACACACACACACACACACACACACACACACACACACACACACACACACACACACACACACACACACACACACACACACACACACACACACACACACTATTTCTTGCATAAGGAGAAAAGACTGGAGCAGCACGGACATTTAGAGCCTTTTATTTAGGTGCTGAGTATACAAAACGACTAACGTTTCGACCTTGCGGTCTTCATCAGAGTCATGAGTGGTAGTATTTGGGCATGTCTTATATATACAGGTTGGGCTCTCAATAAGCTTTCTTCTTTCCTTCCCTTTCTCTCTTTTCTCAACCCGCTCTCTCCAAGGGAGACATGCAAACACACACACACACACACACACACACACACACACACACACACACACACACACACACACACACACACACACACACACACACACACACACACACACACACACACACACACACACACACACACACACACACACACACACACACCGGTACAGTGAATGTAATCACAATGTAATGGCCTCTCACACGCTGAAGTAATTTGGCGTGTTGTGTTAACCTGGAGTAACCGTGTCCAGTAAACAGGCTGACAACAAACATGCTGCCACCCAGACACATGGCCCAGGTGCACCCTGGGAAAGGAAGGGGGGGGGGACACACACACATTACATGGTGATTTAGTCTAAACAGGACAATTACAGGACTTCAAGTTTTCTCTAATGGGCTCATTAATGAACAGGGGTTGTATCTGGGACATGGGACCACTCCCCAGGCAGGTATACCACACTGGCTGAACAGAATACACAGGGGGCTGTGCAAGTACAAGTGCAGAGGTTGTGGTGTGTGCGTGTGCGCGCGCATGCGTGTGTGTTTGTGTGTGTGCGTGCATTCGTGCGTGTGTGACGCCTATAAGGCATGACAAATAATAGAACGTCAGAAAAAGCTTGTATCAAGAAACGCGGCCATTGTTTTTTACAGACTGGAGGCGTGTCTTTCAGACCACGCTTCTATTTTGGTGCCCAGACCACTAAAATACAATGTGTATACAGTATGGCATCCAGACATTGAGGAGTTCAAACTTGGGATGGACTGTATATGTTTGTGTTTCAACGCGGTGTGTGTGTGTGTGTGTGTGGGTGTGTACGTTCACATGCGTGTGTGCATGTTTGTTTTGACAATTTTACTCTTTAATTTTCACCCTTATATATTGTGTTCCGTCAAAGCAATTACACAATTATTGCAAACAAATCCATATTTGGCATAAAAAACTTCATATGAATCTTGTACGTTAGAATGCATTATAATGCTGTATAATTATATAAGTCATAATAAATGGTCATTGGGTGTTTTAAGAAAACTAATGACGTACATTCCTGTAGGCAGATTTAATTTTGTATTTGATTTAATGTTTTTTCACCACTTGCTTTAAACAAAAGCAGCCATTGACGACTTACTGCACAGTGACTATAATGCATTACAATGTATTGCAAAAATATTAGATTGTATTGGAATTAACCTATTCATAATACACTATAATCCTGGCCAAAACTAGAGTGTATTTACTTGACCTGATGATTCATTACATTTCTTTATAAAATGGAATTATTGTTAGAAAGCTTTATGAACTATGAACTATGAGCTATTGATACATCCATTATGCAGTTTTAAAAGCATACTATATTATATATAATGCATTTATATTTTATCTTCAAAATCATTATAAATGCTTTACATGTTATGATATTGTTACAGAGCATTATGGGTATTTTTTATAGCTATACTGTGTAGTGTATAATAAGTCGATGCCTTTTTATTAAGTTTATAATGCTTTTACAGACATGGCCTTCATAGAAAGTGCAAACAGGGAGACTCTAGCTCGAGTTGAGAGTAATTTCTTTGATCGAGGAATTGAAACGATAAATAATGATAAAAATGCGTTGTGTTGGATTAATAATGGCAGAGACCCTGCTGTGCCCTTGACCAGAACCCGTTTCTTAAATGAACCCTGCTGGAGCTTCTTTGTACAGTACATCTGATACTTTTGAAAAGTCTTGAATGTTTTTTTGACATTTGAAAAATTAAAAAATGACACTAAACAAAAAATCTTCTCTCCATGCGATCTCTGGCAAGATATTTTCAGAGAGGTGTCTGCAGTCAAATATACATTACATGTTCATGTGGGGGTCCTTGGCACAAAGATGTCTGGCAACTATACTGTAGCTCTACAGTATGTTATTATATTATATTATATTATATTATATTATATTATATTATATTATATTATATTATATTATATTATATTATATTATACTATACATTTCACCCAAACGATGGAAAAATACAAATTCACACACAGTATGTTATTTATACACATAACACCCTACGGGTCTTATTTAACCCTGACACCTCCTTCCACTCTCCATCTACCCATATTTTCACGCCTTGACACCCCTTGTAGTAAAAACACCCTCCACCATCCTCACACACACACACACACACACACACACACACACACACACACACACACACACACACACACACACACACACACACACACACACACCCTCACACACACACACACAACATGTGAAATAACCTATATGTATCAGCCAGTCGGTGAAGTCACAGAGTTGAAAACAAGGCCCGAGGGCTTTGAGACAAGAAACCCGACGATCGTTACAGCTGCGAGCTTCAACTGACGATGAGGCAACTGTGTGTGTGTGTGTGTTTGTGTGTGTGTGTGTGTGTGTGTGTGTGTGTGTGTGTGCACGTGTGTGTGTGTGTGTGTGTGTGTGTGTGTGTGTACTATTACTATACTTGTGTGGGACAAGTATTCCCAGAACGTAGAAATTGTGTTGATAATATTCCTAGACTTCACAAGAATAACGGTTGTTTTATGGTGAAAACTATATATTTATATGATTAGGAAACTATTCAGGTTAAAGTTAAACATTTAGAGGCTATGGTTCAGTGGTTGGGGTATGTGGCCTGCATTTATACTTAGAATTCACACAGAAAATGGCAAAAATCTACACAACATAGTCACTGGTGATGCAACGCAATGCGTCATGAGCTTGTATATCTGCAGTCTTTGTGTTTGTCTAATTGTGAAAATAGGTACAACGGGTTAATACTATGAAAGTGTGACGACTGCTTTGTTTTAACCCAGTAAGACCTGAGGCTGATTCTACAAATGCCTCATAAATCAGTGGCTCTCAAACCAAAATTATATTTGGTTGAGGATCTCCCATCTGAAAATGTTTTGTGCCGTGGACCTCCCAGGAGAGAAGAATTGTGTTACAAGAGAGCTTATACATCTGATATGCCATTTTTGAGGGGAACCCCTTTTGGTGTTTGGTGTTCGTATAGCGCAGCACTGTAGATCTGCTATTTTTGAAAGATTGTGAAAATATGGCGCAAATCTTTGAATATATATATTCTCTCAGAGTGAACGTTTTTAACTTTTAACTTTGCTTCTGGGGGGGGTCCCTACCCTAGAACAGCATATTTTCAAATGGGGTTCCACGGCCAAATACAGATAATTCTGGGGGTCCTTGACATAAAAAAGTTTGAGCACCAACTGACATAGAAACATAGGTGTTCTGAACCACTGTCCTGCAGTGGTTCTCAAAGTATAGGGTCCCGGGCCTGGACCCTCAAGGTTCCTCGAAGGGGTTCCAAATGGACCCTCCCAGGGTTCCTCGAAGGGGTTCCAAATGGACCCTCCCAGGGTCTCTCAGAGCTACAGGGTCATTGGAATGATGGAGTTTGAGCAGCAGAGTTGTAATGAGCTGAAGCAGCGTCTATGAGGACTGTCAGCTGTGAGGAATGTCAGTGTTTGGGCTGACGGGACGGAGACAGACGTTTGAAAAGCCAACGCAGTCACAACAGGAAGACCTGAGACGGCTTCATTACAGGCTCTGGTTACTATAAATCCGCTGACAAGGTCATCACGCGCACGCGTACACACACACACACACACGCGCGTACACACGGGCACGCACGCACAGTGAGAGAAAGAGAGAAAATGGCGAGTGAACAGCTGGATCATATTTTTGTTAATGAAAGAATGGAATACCCTCACTGCCCAGGTGTGTGTGTGTGTGTGTGTGTGTGTGATACAGTAAGTGTACACATGCTCATGTGTGAGTCACTGTGTATGTGTGTGAGTGTCTAACTGTCTATCAGTGTAATTTAATGGGGTTTTCACCACACAGCAGTTGCCGTTAACAGCAGCTAGTCTGAACCGGACAGCACATGCACACATACACACACACATACACACACGCACACACGTGCACGCACAGCTTCCACCTATCATCACCTACTCCTCTCTCTCGCAACTTCCCCAGATGACCTCGGAAGTGTGTGTGTGCATGCGCGTGTGTGTGTGTGTGTGTGTGTGCATGCGCACCCACATTTGTCTGCTGCTACTGACAAACTAGTGGCAAGTGACGATGGAGATTATGCAGGGCTGTGGTTAATGAGAAAGAACACACCCTCTCTCTCTCTCTCTCTCTCTCACACACACACACACACACACACACACACACACACACACACACACACACACACACACACACACACACACACACACACACACACACACACACACACACACACACACACACACACACACACACACTTGTCTGTGTCCATGTATATTTGGCACATGGGGTTGACTAAACAACATTAGAGATTATGATCATTTTCGATGACAAAACTGAACCGCAATATCCACCATCCTGAGTAACAAACAACAAACCTGTTATAATTACTGTCCTGTAATCCTCTGGTCCACTGACAGTCTGCCAGTACAGATGGATTTATATTCTTCCAACAACCACTTGAACCATAGCATCTTTATTCTGGGCATGTCAAATAGGCAACATTCGTCGGAAATAGGCAAACTTTTGCAACGCGGTGCATTGAGATTTGGTGTAGAGGGAAAACCAGGTTCTGGTTGCGAACTCAGTGAGCACTAACTATGAGACCCTGCAGATCATGTCTGTCTGTCTGTCTGTCTGTCCCGCTGTGACACCACCCGCTCGCCACCAGAGGGCGCAGCTGTAGCACACACACACACACACACACACACACCAGAGGGCGCAGCTGTAGCGCAGACACACACACACACACACACACACACACACACACACACAACCACACACACACACACACACACACACACTGCGTTCGCTTCCCGCGTTTGCGCGTCTTACTTGTATAACAGAGAAACTCAGCAGTATACTAGAGTTCCTGGTGGAAGAGAGAACCAGGTTTAATGGCCTCCCAAAGGACTGGAGTGAAGAATCACTGCTCCGGTTCTTTCCACTTGGTCTCCCTTTTCACCACTCCTATTTTCTATCCTCTTGTTATCTTTCTCTCCTCAGTGTGCGTCTGTGCGTGCGTCTGTGCGTGCATGCAGACCTAAGCAGCATTTTACTACATCCTTCCTCCATCTCCCATCCAGGGTCAGGGTTAAGCCTTGTACTTCTTTCTCACTCACAACTCTTCCAGAGAAAACACAACCTGAGTGCACTTTATGACCTGATTACTGCCAAGACACACTCCGAGACACACACTTACACACAGACGCGCGCGCCCATGCATGAATGCAATACACGTTCACGCACACAACCACATTCACATGTGTAAATACCGGTCCATGCGCTCGCATACAACCCCATGCACAAGCACAATAAACAGTATCCATTAGTAGGTAGTACGAACTTTACAAGTTTTCCCATTAGCGAACAACAGCACGCCACTGGGAAAAGGCTTGGGAATTCCAATGGGACAATAGGTGGCTATTTGTAGCAGAATAGTGGCTTCCTAATGAATCTTCACCCATTAGCCAAACAGCTTTCCACACGGTGAATTATTCAAGTAGATTTAACTCCAAGCTGTTTCCTTTTTTTTATCCGCAGCACTACGTTAGAGATGACTGACTATGCCGGAGGTAGCCAATTGCGTGCGAGAAGCCAAAATAGTGGACCAATGAGGTGACATGGCTGGATGGCTAACTTGTCAAGATCCTATCACATGACCCCCTCACCTGCTCCTCTGAGTGGCTAATGGTCGTCCAGGGAGACAGGCCCCTCCCCCGGGAGCTACCAGCAGCATTTTATATTAAAAGGGCAACGGCGGCAAAGTTGAAGGTAACTTTGAAAAGCATCACTTTTTTATGGTTCAAAACTTAAAACTAAGTCAGGTTAAGGGGACATTGTGGCTTCTTCTTTTTTAAAGTAGATTGTTCTTTGCCAGCGTTAATGACTTCACACTGTCTTATAAAATAGGACACTATATTTGCCCTTCAGTTTCTCTAAAAAAAAACCTCAATGAAATGTTGGCTGTTTTAAGACGAGACTCCTATATGTAGTTAAAATGACCTACAACAATGACCCTTTAGAATCTTTAGATTCAGGATTAGAGGCATAAGTACAGTAAGTAATCTCACTACCATTTTTGACAATGATTACCTCCACTGTACAGCTGTATAAAATATACTGAAAAACTTTAAAGATTATATATTAAAAGCTGACATTACTTAAGCCATATCTACAAAAACTAAAATCTAAATGAAATAAACATTTCTGGATATGGCCTTAACAGTGTGTCCGATCAAAACTTCAAAACGGTATGGTTGTGTGCACGGAAATACTATTTACAGTTTTTCACGATTGTTAACACACAAAAATCGAAAACACAATTTGCACAACTTCATGTACCTAATCGCTCGACACAATTTGCACTACATCACACTCCCTTTTCTGCATTAGACTCTGACTTTCCTTCTTTACACTCACCTTGTTGTCAAAACGCTACACACAATGTTCAGTTGTTGCACACACTTATCGCGTAAAATGTCAAAGCACCAACCTACAACACACAACTATTCAAATCTCTAAACATTCATTTTGAGCAGTTTGAGTAGGTCGGTTTACACTACAGTAGTGTAAAAAAGAAATAATTAAAACTTTTTCTAGCTGTATATTTGTGTGCTGTTTTATGTTTGGCTATGAAAAAGTAAGCCTACACTGAGTCATTTTGCAAAAGGAGAAATGGCTCATTCTCCAGAGTCATTGTCATTCATGTGTGTTCCATTTCTATGATTGTGTTTTAAATTTTGCACTTCATTGTGCTGTAAATGCTTGGTAGCGTGCAGCAAATTCTTAGTTGTGTGTACGCAATGAATGGTATGTGTGTGTCATTTGAAAATATGGCTGTGTGTACCAAATGAAAACACGAGTTCCATTTTGGGAACAGTTAAGAGATTTGATGGCAAAGAGTCATCATGGAAAAGGAGAGTCAGGGTTTAGCATTTTGTGTGTGAGGTTTTCAGTTTTGTGTGTGCAGTTTTGAGAATGCCGTTAGGTTGTGAAAAACGTGTGTTAACAATTGTGAAAAACTGAAAAAGTGAAATTCCCCTTAATGTTGTTTACAGTAAGTCATAATCAGCAGGCAAAATAGTTCTGCCTGCAATTGAACTGACTTCTGTACTCTCTGACCTATTGCAGGGAACATTCATTCCATGGATATTCCTGGACGCTCCGTGCACAACTAATTGAGTTGGTACAGTAAGAACATTTTAATTATTGGAACTATTAAGGCTGTCCCTCCATTGGGAATGTCCGCTCCAAGCACGGGCCCAATTATGTTTTTCTTTTACCATTATCTTTAATGGAAGCTCGAGATGATGTATCATCTCGAAAACGAGATGATACATCTCAAGGGGATATCCTTTCAATAAAGGTTCCTATTATAGATGTGCATGTTGCCAAAAGTGTCGAGAGTTTATAGTAAACACGGTACAGTAGGTGCTTATAATGTAACACCCAAAGGACTGAATTCATAACGAATAATAATATCAAACATTAGTAAAACATTTAACAGAATGAGCGCTACGCTCCACGTTTGACTTTCAACGATTGCATATAGCAACAGTCGGGGGCTAACCCCAGGCCAGGACAGACAGTCAATAGAGATGATTGGCCGGTCGTTGAGAGCTCGTTGTCTGTCTCGACTCCTCTGTCCACACCACATTTCCCAGCAGCACTTTGTGCTGTCATCACCCGGCCCGCTGGACGACACCTGTGGTCGGCTAACGATTTAGACATCAGAAGGAGGCGCGGACACGCATGCACGCACGCATACACACACACACACACCACAAACACATGCTCCCGCACAGGCATACCGGGGGGGATAAAACAGACACTGACACACAAGTTCAGACGCACATGCACACACATCATGTCACATGCAAGTGCACATTGTGTGTGCAGGCATATGTGCCAGTGCCACACACGTGGGGGAAACTATGTGTGTGCAAAAACATGCAAGAGTGCAGGCATATCAAGCACACAGATACAACCATGTGTGTCCACACGCACACGCACACACGCACACGCACACGCACACACACACACACACACACACACACACACACACACACACACACACACACACACACACACAAACAGAGGCATGCCATATAGCCACCGCAGAAGAACACATGCGTATAGCCACACACTCTGATGTAGCACGGTGGAAAACAGGAGACATATAGATGGGTTACTGTTCTTCTGGGTCTGGTTGGTTGGAGAGCTTAAACTGACACTATTAAATATAGGAACATGTGTACACGTCACACACACACGCACACACACGCACGCACCCACGCAAGCATGCACGCACACACACATGCATGCACTCACACACGCTCATCTGGACACAAAAAAGGAGAGTATGCGAAAGAGAGAGAGAGAAAGTTTGTTTGTTTGTTTGTCATGTTTATTTCGAATATGCCAATAAAACAGAAACAATTCTTAGCATTTTCGCATCACAAAGAAAAAATAAATAGATTAAAATATAGCCAAATTATAATAGTAAAGTATAATAATAAAGTATAATAAGGTCTAATAATATAAAATATAGCCAAAGTATAATAATATAAATATAAAAAAGCACATAATATCACACACACACACACACACACACACACACACACACACACACACACACACACACACACACACACACACAGTAGCTATCTGTGCCTGCCTGTAATGTAATAAAAACTCGGAGCTGACTCCCACACAGACCCGCCTGTGCAGCAAAGCACTCTGGGTAGTCACCACAGGCTCCCCTGAGACGCAATCTGATACCACCGTCCACCGCTAACGGCCCGCTCATCATGCGCACGCGCACACACACGCGCGTGCACAGTACACGCAGGCACACACACGCGCGTGCACAGTGCACATGGACACTTATTCAATGCCACATGCATGTGTGCACGCACGCACACACACACACACACACACACACACACACACACACACACACACACACACACACACACACATCTAAACAGATGAGAGTCCATTAGTCCTGATGTTATTATCCAACTGCATGAACTCTGACCTCCCCACATGTGGGTATTTGACTGTGTGACAGAGAGGTGAGGGGGGGGGGGTGATGGAGGTCTTAGCTTTTCAAAATAAAACACCAAGTAGTAGCTGGTAGCCCAGAGACCCAGTGTAAACATTCCTCCTCAAAACCAAGTTATGGACCTTGCTAATGTCTTTGTTGGGTCTACTGCACAGTAAACTCCTCAGTGTTCATTTAAGCCCTTGTCAATGTCAAATAGGAAAAATGTACGACCTTGTAGCAACCTTGAGGTTGTAGATCTGCTACTTTTGCTATTAGTGAAAATTGTAAAACATTTGTATTTTTAAAGCCATGTCAGTCTATGACATAACTATGACGTATGTCTCCAAAGGATAAGGTGTCAGACCCCTTTTGACCTCCATTATAAAATGAAAGATAAATAAAATATGTGATGAAAATGTATAATAATAGTGGAGGTACTTCTGTTGCCGTGTGAACAATACATTTGGCACTATTTGTTTTAGGTTAGCTCCGACACACACAGACAGACACACAGACAGACAAACCCTCAAGTCTAGTCTCCTGTATAGAATGCTGTTAGATGAACCCTGTATGAAACCTGTAATGCTATCATATCAGATTTTTGAGGGGCACTAGCCCCTCCTATATACAGGTTTAATGTTTGTTTTTAGTTCAATGTTTATTTAAAAAAACGCCATGACAATGGAGGGAAAATGTACGTCATATTGTCCCTCATTACGTCATATTGTCTCTTTATTGTTAATGGCATTTAATGTTTGTGTTGGCACCGTTTGTTTTATATCATCATTACATCACCTAATCAACAGTTAGACTTTAATATATTAGCGCCCCTCACTTCACACGTATCAAAAAACACCGCTTGTCTCTGTGCATTCCTAACCTTGCGTCATCATGTTTCACGTTTGCTGTTGTCTTACCGTAAATTCATAATTATATAAGTTTCTCAAACGTAACTTTCAAGTGAACTTTATGGAAACTTTAGGGAGAAGTCTTTCTTGCCTGGCTGCGGTGAACAAACACGTGTGATTCAGCGTGTCACAGACACTAGCAGTGAAGACGTTCTTAACTTTCTGTATGTGCAGTGTGCACTGACTGTGCACAGAATTCACTCAAACTCTGTTGATCATGCGTGACGTGATGGAAGCATTTGTGTTCACATTGGTAGGTTAGGAAATAAAATATATTAATATTAAAAATATATTTGTTAAATATATAAAACTAGCCATCTTGTGTATATGAGAGAAAATATTTTGTTCTGGTTACAAATACATTTTAGCAGCTGGCTATGAAAAGTGTGCCCTGAAACACTGCATTAGTTAGTAGCAGTGCAGTAGGCCTACTTGCACACTCTGCTTGCACACAAGTAGGCCATGTATGGCATACTTGTGTGCAAGGCAGAAGTTAGCACCTTGACAGAATGCATTTCTAGTTTATTTAGGCTTGAATGGCTTAGGGTTGACGACAGAGTACAGCAACTTGCAATGGGACTGGTCTACAAGATTTACTACACGACTACTAGTAATATACTGTATAGCCTAATGGCCTGAATATAAGACAGTTCATTGACGTACAAAAACATACTGTACAAAATGAAGCATTAGACAGACGTATACAATTAGCAGACTTCCCTTTTTGTATTCTGCAGTCGCTGTTGAAAGACCCTCTGCACTGCGTGGTCATTGTGTGGCCACACATTTACTGTGACAAGCAGATATTGTAGTTCCCCTGCTGCTAAAACCTTGTGAATAATTATTCTTTTTCACGAGTCGTTCTTTGGATGTGGATAGCCGTCTTGTACTTCCTTCTCACTTGACTTCAGTATTGGGCCAAGCAGCCACAGACATTTAACCAAACCAGTACATTTATCTAGCACATCAAGACAGTAGATTCACATATATCATAGTTTCCATTTGTAGTCTAGTTACTTTTCAAGCCTGGCATCCTTGTAAGATGTCTACAGATATTTATACCATGCCAGACATGACATGACAATTTTAAATTTTTAACAACAGTTCTTATCCTCTTTTCAATACACTAGCAAATGACTGAAAACTTTTTTCATCAATTATCTTAGAAAGATCCTGTATTTTCGGGCCCTCATCTGTTTGCATCGTGACACATTTTTTATTAAATCGATTTAAATTGTCACTAGTTTGAATCGTCAGTCAATGTGTGACCACACATTTCCTGATGTGAACAAGAAATTGCTCTGATCCTCGCCTTGCTGCTAAAACCAATTGTAGTTTCTGTTTCATGAGTGCCGGTAGTTACTTGTGGTTTTCCGTCTTGTATTTCCTTATAACGTCAGCATTGTGCCTACAGCCACAGACAAACACAGTCACATTTAGCTAAATCAGTACATTTATAGTTATTTGGTAATCTTAATTAAGCAACAAAAAAATACGGGGAAGCAGCTTTTTGCTTCTATGGGCCGTCGGCATGGAACAAGCTCCCATTGTACCTTCGTCAGGCAGCCTCTGTAGACATTTTTAAAGCTCAGCTCAAGACCCACTTCTACAACATTGCTTTTAATTGATCTTTTATTTTTTATTTTTTTATTATTATTATTTTATTTTTGTTATTCATGTCCTCACTGTATTGCATTACTGCTTGTTTTTTGTCGTTGCCTTGCTGTATTGCATTACTGCTTGTTTTTTGTCGTTGCATTGCTTTTCTTTTATTCTCCATTGTTCTGTAAAGCACTTTGAGCTGCATTTCATGTCATGAAAGGTGCTATACAAATAAAGTTTTATTATTATTATTATTAATATAATGATAATTGTAATATGTTTTGATAGAACTTATCAAGACAGTAGTTATATACATATACATATACTGTATCATGGTTACTATTTGTAGTCTATAGTTACTTTTCAAGCCTCACATCCTTGCAAGATGTGTACAGATATGTATGACATGCCATACTTTACAAAGAAGGTGAGACACAGGAATGAAGAAAGAGGACAGCGAGATGACACTGAGGACAGTGGACATCTGGAGGAGAGAGGAGAGAGGGAGGAGAGAGTGGTGGACATCTATGAGGACAGTGGACATCTGGAGGAGAGAGGAGAGAGAGAGGAGAGAGTGGTGGACATCTATGAGAGCGTGGACGATTTCAGAAGTCATGGTGTCGTTCCTCGACCACAGGATGTCATGATTGAGAACACAGCAGGAAGACAGCCTCAGCGTGAGTTTAACAAATGTGTTAATCATTGTAAAGGTAATTTTCAAAGTGGGAAAATAGTTCATTATACTAAAAGACATTTTCAGACAAACCATAACAACTCTATATCCTTCAGTGGGGGTTACCCAATACTCTGACGGCCCATGTCCTAAAAATGTTCAGTTAGTGTGTAAACAATATTGTATTAGAGAAAATGTTGAGAATATAGAGAGAGAATGCTCAAAGCAAGTTGGTGCAGTGGGTGTAGTTATATTGCTTGTACCCTTTATGCCTTATGCCTAAACTTTTTAAAATAGTGACAATTGCCTGGGACATTGTGAGCTTGTAGATCAGCTATTTTAACTATTTAAAAAGTTTTTCAAAATAGTAAAACATGCCTAAAACATTTAGGCATAAAAGGGCTAAGGCAGCGCATAACATGGCCCTCAGTCTTGTTCTCTCTCTGTCGCTACATACCTATACCTGTACTTTTCGTTGCAGGACAATGCATTCAAAATGTGAGAAAACCTTTCAAAGTTGTTGCTGTGTGTCTGGGGATGCTGTGTCTTCTGCTGCTGGGTGTCATCATAGGCCTGGCACTGCACTGTGAGTATTCCATGTCACAAGACAACCACATCACTCACTCAGGGATGTTGTTGTCTGATATGTCTTAGCTCTATAACTGCAAGGGGCACCACAGTACTAACACAAAGATTAATTGTTTGAGTTTTTGTGTGTACAATATAATTGCTTGGATATGCAAAGGAATGCACGTAAAAAGGATAACAATTAGTTTTCTTCTTCTCAATGCTAATTCTTCAACACAGAGTCTTGATATCCCCAAAGAACAACCTACCCTGCTTCACTATTGATAGTGTATTCCCTATACATGTTGAGACATATTGTCCAACACACCTTCATTGTTTACATACTGTATGTTGCTTCAATGCCATGAACAGTAGCAGTAACATTTGTCATCATCACTTTTCTGTTTCTTCTTTTACAGGTAATTCAGACAATGACGAGTTACTGACAAACTACAGCAACTTGCAGTCCAACTACAGGAACCTGACCCTGGAGATAAATCAATTAGAGGCCAACTACAGCAACTTACAGTCACAGACCAACTACAGCAACCTGACCCTGGATAGAAACAACTTACAGAACAACTTTGACAAGCTGATTCAGGCTAATAAACTATTAGAACATGAAGTAAACCAGCTGAAGACAGAGAAAGCAGGTGAGAAGTTACAAACCTATAATTATTGTCAGTAATGTAGTATGTGAGTAAAACCTCATCATTGGCCTCATCGTAATTGCAGTTAATCCATCATTAAAACTCCTGTTTGATGTTTAGGCAAGGAGTGTCCCAGTGACTGGAAGAAATTTGGATGCAGCTGTTATTACAGATCTACTGAAAATAAAAATTGGGAGGAAAGTAGAGAACAATGTCAGAAGACAGCAGGAGCTGACCTGGTGGTCATTAACAGTAATAAAGAAGAGGTTAGTTTATCTGTTTGTGTGTGTCTGTATTTATGTCTGAGCCTGCACACTCAGGTGTTATCCACAGATGCATTTGATGTAATTATGTTATTATAATGAAAACCTGAATGTATTAGAGAAAATGTAATATTAAATTAAATCATGAACAAATCAACAGGAATTCATCAAAGTACTGAGCGTGTCTGGAACATCATGGATTGGTCTGAAATGGACTGAGGGACACTGGATTGGTCGGAAATGGACTGAGGGACACTGGATGTGGGTGGATGGAACACAAGTGACAGCAGCACCATGGTGAGACATTTTAGAATAAGTTACATTTTAAAGCTGTCTAAGTCACTGTATGTGAGCAAGGATGTTGAAATATGTTTACTCTGCAGGTACTGGACCAGTGGGAACAATGGACGCTGTGCAGAATATTGGCACGGGACAGTAGTAGTCCTGACATGGTTTCAAACATTATGTTCACAAGAAACATTCTGGATCTGTGAGAAATCTTTATCTTAAAGGATGACTTCTGTCATGCCCCTCGACGGAAAATAGTATTTAGCATCATCTAGTGGTTGCTTTGAAGACTGCTGTCGGCTAATGCGTTCTAGTTTCCCTGTGTTGTTATTGGTAGCTGTGATCACATGTCACAAGCCTTTACTTCCTGGTCAGCAGTATGTTCTACAGATGTGACAGAATTATTGCATCTCTTGACATCCACCTGTTTTGAGCCTTGGAGAAGCTTTGTCTGTGAGTTTATGTTATATGTTTCATCTTTGAGATGAAGTAATGATGCATATTTTGCTGTTCTATCTTACATTTGTGAGATTTATGGTCAATTGTCTACCATGCCATTTGATATGACTTGTTTGTCATTTGTAATGCAGTGTTCTTGTCTAGCTAATTTAGGCATTACATTTATGTTTTATTGAGAGCTTTTTTGTGCATTTGTTTTCAGTTTCACAAATTTCTGGAAAAGCATTGTAAAGTTTATGAAGAAGGGTGAAGTAAACAACCAACAATTCTACATCCACGTCTCGTCAAGTCTTTCAATGCGTACAAGTTCTGTTTAGCTATCTGTTACTCCGTGGAGCCACACACGGAGGAGACAGAATAGTGAAAAGACAGCATCACAGCGAGGCCATTACAGTCATTCTGGAAAACAGGACAGCTGCTCTTCATCAACTGCCCTGACCCTACTTCAGACCCCCCTTCATGCAATAACTGGAGTACAGCATATGCAAGATGGACAACGAGGCAAACACAGGCAATGAACAGAAAGTTCGACCTCCCAGTTCATCTGAAACATCGTACGAAACAAGATCTCGCGCTAGTTGTTCTACCAACTCTAGCTCAGGTAAATCATCAGCAAGCCTAGCAGCACGTGCCAGAGCCGAAGCAGTGCGTGCTCGCACCACCTTTGTTAAAAAAGAAACTGAGCTCATGGTCCAAAAAGCCCAGTTGGAGGCTGCTCTACTCACACTGAAGCAAGAGCAAGAGTGTGCAGCTGCCGTGGCTGAGGCTGAGTTTCTTGAATCAGCCGCTCTAGAACTGGGATCTCAAGCAAAACCCAACTCACTGAACATTGCATCAATCCACCACGAGTCTAGAGAGAAAAGAACAAGTGACTATGTTGAATGCCATTCCAGACTTGAGTCTATTGAGTTGTCACCGCCCCAATCTGAGTGTCACACTGCACCCGATCGGCCACATAATATCACCCCTCCACCACAAGACATTAAGCAAATTCATAGTCATTTAACTAATGATAGAATGGGTTCCGCTTCGGCTTATGCCAAACACTCCTCCAGAGTACACAATATGACATCACAGTCATCTGTTCCTGACAACACAGGCATAAATGACTTTGCTATCTACATGGCTCGTCGCGAGATTGTGACCTCTGGGATGACCATCTTCGACGATCATCCAGACAATTATTGGAGCTGGAAGTCAACCTTTGTGAATTTCATAAAATGACTGAAAATCACCTGCAGGGAAGAGCTTGACCTTCTAACAAGGTGGTTGGGCTCCCAGTCATCAGAGCAGGTCAGGAGAATCAGAGCCGTTCATGTTAGTGACCCTGCTGCTGGGCTCAGGATGGCGTGGACGCGCCTTGATGGGACATATGGGTGTCCCGAGATTGTTGAGAAGGCTCTTTTAGACAAGCTTGAGAGGTTCCCCAAGATTAACAACAAAGAGCCCCTAAAATTGAGAGACCTTAGCGACCTGTTAAGGGAGTTGGAGTCAGCTAAATTAGAGGGCTATTTGACTGGACTCGCTTACTTGGATACACCTCGGGGTGTCAACCCTATAGTGGAGAAACTGCCATATGGGCTCCAAGAGAAATGGATGACACAAGGTAGTTTGTACAAGCTGAAAAATGAAGTTCAATTTCCACCATTTTCATTCTTCACTGATTTTGTTTGCAGAGAGGCCCATATTCGTAATGATCCGAGTTTCACACTCAGTTCATCTGGCATGGCAGTAAAACCAGACAGCTATGTAAAAAGTTACACACACTCTAGAGATCAAGTGTCATCCCACAAAACAGAAATCATGCCAGAGCCATTAAACAAGTTTACAAAGACTGCCAGCAGTAACTTGGACATTAACAGGCAGTGTCCAATTCACAATAAACCCCATCCACTAATGCGATGCAGAGGCTTCAGAGCTAAGACACTGAAAGAACGCAAAACATTTCTCAAAGAGAGTGGGGTTTGTTTCAGATGCTGCTCCTCAACTCATCATGTGGCTAAAAACTGCAGAACGACCATTCAGTGCAACGAGTGTGACAGCATCCAGGACCAGCCCCATGGACCGCCATAGACTCTGACACAGAGCATGGCGGGGAGCAGAGAGAAGATGCTCCTGCCGAAATAGTCTCCAAATGTACAGAAGTACATGGCGGAACCAATACCTCTAAAATCTGTCTCATAAAGGTGTGTCCAGCAGGACAACCACACAGATCTGTAAGAGTCTATGCTGTACTTGATGACCAGAGTAACAGGTCTCTCGCTCGCCCTGAGTTCTTCGATCTGTTTGACTCGCATGGAGCAGATTCTCCCTACACACTGCGCACATGTGCTGGAGTGACACAGATGTCTGGCAGAAGAGGAGCTGGCTTTGTAGCTCAGACATTAGATGGAAGATCCGACGTGCTGCTTCCCACACTCGTAGAGTGCGACCATATCCCAGATGATAGGTCACAAGTACCTACACCTGAGGCTGCCAAACGCCACTCTCACCGTAGGCCTATAGCTCATCTCATACCTGAACTCGACCCTAATGCACAGATTCTCCTCCTCCTTGGACATCTTACAAGTCCACAAAGTAAGAGACCACCGGAATGGGCCAGACAACGCTCCATATGCCCAACGACTAGACCTTGGCTGGGTTGTCATTGGAGACGTGTGTCTGGGCGCTGCTCACAAGCCAAATGGCGTCAGCACATACCGGACCAATGTTCTGGAAAAGGGCCGCCACTCTCACTAGCATCTACCCTGGACAATTCCTTGCCTTATCTTTACAGTCTGTTAGACATTGATAGTGGTATTCTCTTTAATACCAGACGGGGAGTGTCATGCCCCTCGACGGAAAAGAGTATTTAGCATCATCTAGTGGTTGCTTTGAAGACTGCTGTCAGCTAATGCGTTCTAGTTTCCCTGTGTTGTTATTGGTAGCTGTGATCACATGTCACAAGCCTTTACTTCCTGGTCAGCAGTATGTTCTACAGATGTGACAGAATTATTGCATCTCTTGCCATCCACCTGTTTTGAGCCTTGAAGAAGCTTTGTCTGTGAGTTTATGTTATATGTTTCATCTTTGAGATGAAGAAATGATGCATATTTTGCTGTTCTATCTTACATTTGTGAGATTTATGGTCAATTGTCTACCATGCCATTTGATATTACTTGTTTGTCATTTGTAATGCAGAGTTCTTGTCTAGCTAATTTAGGCATTACATTTATGTTTTATTGAGAGCTTTTTGTGCATTTGTTTTCAGTTTCACAAATTTCTGGAAAAGCATTGTAAAGTTTATGAAGAAGGGTGAAGTAAACAACCAACAATTCTACATCCACGTTTCGTCAAGTCTTTCAATGCCTAGTACAAGTTCTGTTTAGCCATCTGTTACTCCGTGGAGCCACACACGGAGGAGACAGAATCTCAAATATCTTCATATGATTGGTCCTCACTAACGTAGGAAGGTTCATTATAATATGGTACCATTTTTGTCTACTTATTGGACTGTGACCAATCCGAGTAAGACATCATAATTATTTAGTTTTTCAACTTCTGACAGACTCAATCTATTTGCATACATCTACACAAAGGCTAGAGTACTCACACTTCTCTCCCACTTGTGTTAAAAACATTTTGTCTTGAACAAATCTTTAAATACAAAATTCTCTTATACCACAAACAGCATGAACGAGTGTTTTATTGTGTTTAATTTAGAATGTAAATGGTGATTTATCATGTGATTCACGTTGTACAGTATGAGCTTCATGTGTCAAATCATCCCCATTGTTCTTCTGTTGTGTTTAGAGGTCAATAAGCTGCCATCATTTGCAATTTTCAAGAAAGGGGAAAAATAATAGAATAAATGAAGAAACAAGCAGATGAGGAAGGTCTGAAGATTCTGTGTTGTACATTACATGTAATTTGCAGAAAGTTATAGGCAGATTATAGATTAGTGCGTGCGTGCGTGCGTGCATGTGGATTTCCTTCTTGTGAATAGAGTGTCACAGTCCTTTCAGAATGACACAGTCCTTTCAGAACGACAAGTGGCCCAGGAAATAATTTCCCATTCATTTTCCCCATAGGCTTTTCAAAAAGTATTTATTTAAAGACGTTTACGGTGCGGACAAAGCCAACTCGGATCGTGACAAATCATGACAACAAACACAAGGTTTTGGGCAGATAAAATAATTAGTAAGAAGAAGAAAAAGGCAGGTTACAAAACTTTTTGTTTTGTTTTTCTTCTTACCAAAATTAATGGGGAATTATTTCCTGGGCCACTCGTCGTTCTGACACTAGTCTGTTGTAAGTCACCGAGTGATCACACATTTTATATGATCAGCAACATTTGTTCTGAACCATTTCCTGCTGCTATCACCCTATGAATATCCTGTGTAGTGTGTAGGTGTTTGTGGTTTTCCATCCTGTACCTATTGCTGCAGTATTGTGTCAAACAGCCACAGACAAACATGATCTGATTTAGGTAAACCAGTCTATTTATAGTTAATTAGTATATTTTGATATACTGTAGCTAATAATCAATACAGGAGAAACTGTACAACAACTAAATGCCATAGTTATAGGTGCACCAGTCTACCGTTACTTTTCAAGCCTCCCGTCCTTGTAAGATGTCTACAGATATTTACCATGCCAGACTTGACAAAGAAGGTGAGATGCATGCATGGAGAAAGGGGACAGAGTGTGGACAGTGAGGACAGTGGACAGTGGAAGGTAACACAGATAAATGGAGAAAGGGGACAGAGAGGGGTCAGTGAGGACAGTGGAAGGTGACAGAGTAATGGAGAAAGGGGACAGAGAAGACAGTGGAAGGTGACAGAGTAATGGAGAAAGGGGACAGAGAAGACAGTGGAAGGTGACAGAGTGATGGAGAAAGGGGACAGAGTGGGTACAGTCAGGACAGTGAACAGTGACAGAGTGATGGAGAAAGGGGACAGAGTGAGGACAGTGGAAGGTGACACAGAGAAATGGAGAAAGGGGGCAGAGAGGGGTCAGTGAGGACAGTGGAAGGTGACAGAGTAATGGAGAAAGGGGACAGAGAAGACAGTGGAAGGTGACAGAGTGATGGAGAAAGGGGACAGAGTGGGGACAGTGAGGACAGTGGAAGGTGACAGAGTAATGGAGAAAGGGGACAGAGAAGACAGTGGAAGGTGACAGAGTGATGGAGAAAGGGGACAGAGTGGGGACAGTCAGGACAGTGGACAGTGACAGAGTGATGGAGAAAGGGGACAGAGTGGGGACAGTGAGGACAGTGACAGAGTAATGGAGAAAGGGGACAGAGTGAGGACAGTGGAAGGTGACAGAGTGATGAAGAAAGGGGACAGAGTGGGGACAGTGAGGACAGTGGACAGTTGAAGGTGACAGAGTGATGGAGAAAAGGGACAGAGTGGGGATAGTGAGGACAGCGGTCATCTGGAGGAGAGAGGAGAGAAAGAGGAGAGAGTGGAGGACATCTACCAGAGTGTGGACGATTTCAGAAGTCATGGTGTCGTTCCTGGACCACTAGTACGGCAGATAAGTAAACCTATTGTGCATTTTATGACTAAAGCATGAAACTTTCAGCATATCATCTACACACCTAAAGGTTTGTTTTCAGACGTGGAACCACTTCTGAGTTGATGGCTGTAAGTCGTTAGAGGCTGTACACATACTGTACACATATCGGGTTGTCAAAAACATGCATTTTTCCCTTTTTTGCAGGCACAAAGACAGTATATCAATAAGAAGAGTTCTGGAACCCACTAGTCATGATCAAATTGCTTTAATAGTTTAAATTAACAGTAGAAGATATGTCAATTGGGTTTCATGGGTCATTAGGTCACACAAACACCTCACATAAACACAGACACAAAAATCGGATTTTCAACCATTTGTGTTCAATTGGATTGAGCATTTGACATCTCTTCTTTTATGACTAAAGCATGAAACTTTCTACAGTGTTTCTATATACTATGAAGTTTGTTTTCAGACGTGGAACCACTTCTGAGTTGATGTCTGTAACTCGTTAGAGGCTGTACACATATCGGGTTGTCAAAAACATGCATTTTTCCCTTTTTTGCAGGCACAAAGACAGTATATCAATAAGAAGAGTTCTGGAACCCACTAGTCATCATCAAATTGCTTTAGTAGGTTAAACTAACAGTAGAAGATATGTCAATTGGGTTTCATGGGTCATTAGGTCACACAAACACCTCACATAAACACAGAAATCGGATTTTCAACCATTTGTGTTCAATTGGATTGAGCATTTGACATCTCTTCTTAACATATCCTATTTGCAGTAAATAGTGTCTACCATGCAATGACATTATTAGAGAGGCCTAACAGTCTCCTGAGCATGAACAAAGGGCAGACTTTTTGCACTTGCATCACTTCGTGCACCCTTTCTTACAACCACAATGTATCAGTTCATAGCAGCTCTGTGAGGCTTCTGGAAGGGTGGTCCACAGTGGCTGCCATCCTAATTCTTCTTTCACCCCAATCAGAAGGGCTAGGCTGGATGAAGGGAATGGCATAGAAGCCACATTGATGACCAACAGGGCACATTGGCACAAGTCCTGTCGAGTAAGATACAATCAAACCAAACTGCAGCGACGGCGGAAGTTGCCAGAAGAGGTGAAAGTTAGCAGGCTATAAAAAAAAAAGACAAAACTCATAAAAGTGCTACGTACATGAGGCTTCAACAAAACAGTTGGACTTCAATGTTAGACAAGCTGCTTTGGAAACGGAAGACACTGAGTTACTAGGCAAACTTGCACCTGGGGACATGATAGCCCTCGAGGCAAAGTATCATCGAAACTGCCTCCGGATGCTCTACAACAAATCAAGACAGGCTCATTCAAAGGATGGACATGAGGAAGAGACTCAGGTGCATGGTATTGCTTTCGCAGAGTTATTGGCCTTTATGGAGGAAAGTATAAGGTGATGACTGCGCCCCAGTATTCAAACTGGCAAACCTGTACCAAGAACGACTTAAACAGCTCGGTGCTACAGTAGATTATCGTGTCCAGACAACCAGACTGAAGAACAGGCTTATTTAACGGCTTGTACACAAGGAAGGGACACACTATTAACATTTCAGGATGATATCGGAGATGCTCTCAAGAAGGCCTGTGATCACTACCGTGATGCCATGCATTTAGTGAGAGCAGCACAAGTGGTACGGAGAGAGATGTTTTCCAAGAAGTTAAACTTTGATGGCTCATTCCATCCTAACTGTCAGAAGGAGTCTGTACCTACATCTCTTTTGGCCTTGGTGAACATGATCCTGGATGGGGCCAACATCAAACACCAGACTCAGCTTCTGGAAAAAGGAACTTCTACCACTGCTCTTTCAATCTCACAGCTGTTGGTTTTCAACAGTGTCAAACATACACGAGCAGAAAAGTCATCAGGTACAGTACGTCACAACCGTAACCGTGAAACTCCACTTCCTCTGTATGTGGCAATGAAAGTCCATGCTGTCACACACAATAGAGGGCTAATTGACACTCTCTTCAGTCTGGGTATGTGTGTGGCATATGATCGCCTGCTGCAGGTGTCAGCTGACATTGCCAATGGAGTTTGATGGCAGAAGATGTTGTGTGCCCGCAAGAAATGCGCAATGGACTCTTCACAACAGCTGCGGAGGACAATATTGACCACAATCCGAGCTCTGGAACAGCAAAGGACTCCTTTCATGGCACTGGGATCTCCTTGATGCAGCACCATACACATGAAAGTGTAGGCTCTGACCGTGGTGTGCTTGTGATTAACCAGTCCACTCTATCCACTAGGTCATTCATGCCACTGCCACAAGCCTACACCAATGTGCCACCAGTTGCTCGGAGACAAAGACCTTCAGAGCCCCTCCAGTAAAAGGCCCTTTAAAAGTCTTGATAGCAAGAACAAGAGAAGAAGATGGGTGGTTGAGAACTGTGAAGGCAGCCTTGGATGATCCAGAAACCAACCAGGCAACCTGGGTGTCATGGTCTGCCTATCATGCTCACATCCAGCAGACAGTAATCCCCCCTGCAGCCATCAATGCACTATTGCCTTTATTCCTGGACAACGCACACTCTGCTGCCATGATAAGACATTCAATGGACCTCATCAGAGCAGCACACGCAATAACCCTCTATTGCGTGTGACAGCATGGACTTTCATTGCCACATACAGAGGAAGTGGAGTTTCACGGTTATGAAACGCTGGCAGACTCCATTGGCAATGTCAGCTGACACCTGCAGCAGGCGATCATATGCCACACACATACCCAGACTGAAGAGTGTGTCAATTAGCCCTCTATTGCGTGTGACAGCATGGACTTTCATTGCCACATACAGAGGAAGTGGAGTTTCACGGTTACGGTTGTGACGTACTGTACCTGATGACTTTTCTGCTCGTGTATGTTTGACACTGAAAACCAACAGCTGTGAGATTGAAAGAGCAGCGGTAGAAGTTCCTTTTTCCAGAAGCTGAGTCTGGTGTTTGATGTTGGCCCCATCCAGGATCATGTTCACCAAGGCCAAAAGAGACTTCCGCCGTCGCTGCAGTTTGGTTTGATTGTATCTTACTCGACAGGACTTGTGCCACTGTGCACTGTTGGTCATCAATGTGGCTATGCCATTCCCTTCATCCAGCCTAGCCCTTCTGATTGGGGCTGGGTGAAAGAGGAATTGGGATGGCAGCCACTGTGGTCCACCCTTCCAGAAGCCTCACAGAGCTGCTTTGAACTGATACATTGTGGTTGCAAGAAAGGGTGCACGAAGCGATGCAAGTGCAAAAAGTCTGCCCTCAAGTGTACTGCCCTTTGTTCATGCTCAGGAGACTGTTAGGCCTCTCTAATAATGTCATTGCATGGTAGACACTCTTTACTGCAAATATGATATGTTAAGAAGAGATGTCAAATGCTCAATCCAATTGAACACAAATGGTTGAAAATCCGATTTTTGTGTCTGTGTTTATGTGAGGTGTTTGTGTGACCTAATGACCCATGAAACCCAATTGACATATCTTCTACTGTTAATTTAACCTATTAAAGCAATTTGATGATGACTAGTGGTTTCCAGAACTCTTCTTATTGGTACTGTCTTTGTGCCTGCAAAAAAGGGAAAAATGCATGTTTTTGACAACCCGATATGTGTACAGCCTCTAACGAGTTACAGACATCAACTCAGAAGTGGTTCCACGTCTGAAAACAAACTTCATAGTATATAGAAACACTGTAGAAAGTTTCATGCTTTAGTCATAAAAGAAGAGATGTCAAATGCTCAATCCAATTGAACACAAATGGTTGAAAATCCGATTTTTGTGTCTGTGTTTATGTGAGGTGTTTGTGTGACCTAATGACCCATGAAACCCAATTGACATATCTTCTACTGTTAGTTTAACCTATTAAAGCAATTTGATGATGACTAGTGGGTTCCAGAACTCTTCTTATTGATATACTGTCTTTGTGCCTGCAAAAAAGGGAAAAATGCATGTTTTTGACAACCCGATATGTGTACAGCCTCTAACGAGTTACAGACATCAACTCAGAAGTGGTTCCACGTCTGAAAACAAACTTCATAGTATATAGAAACACTGTAGAAAGTTTCATGCTTTAGTCATAAAATGCACAATACCTTCCATATGATGCGCCTATCTGCCGCACTACACAGGATGTCATGAGGGAGAACACAGCAGGAAGACAGAGTCAGGGTGAGTTTGATTAAGTTGATTGTTGTTTTTTCGTTTCAATGTGGAGGAAAAAAGATTAATAGAAAATCTTCAGGAAAATTAGTTCATTAACATTTTCTTGCAGCACACAACTTAGCAGCAGTGGTCCCCAAACCTTTTACATCAAGACAGAAAAGAGAAGGTTTTTCCCTGCGACCGAAACCAGTGAAAATAGCAGAATTACAAGATCACTGTTACTTTATTAATGGATTAATTGATTTTTATTTTATTTTGTGGAATTTATTTTATTTATTTGAAAAACAAAAACAAAACTGTTAATCCTGCCCCCCGCAGGAAACACAGAGAGAGAGAGAGAGAGAGAGAGAGAGAGAGAGTAGGAGTGTGACATGAATTGAGCTACGCTGTTGATAGATAATTGAAATGATAGATTCTGCTAGTTGCAGGAGAAGTGTTTTTCCGCTGAGTAAACCGTTCTGCTCATGTGTCTACAAATACAATGTAGACAGATGTAGACTGTAGACTCTACATCTTCTCACATCACCAGAACGGAAACACAGTCCCTGGAATATCAAGTGGACACGGGAGGAGGTCCACTGACTTGACACATGCAGTTCAGAATCAAGCCTTCCTAAATGGGACCTCATTAATGTCACAGAGACATCTGTGATATATTGAGATATCTAGGTCATTCAATTAAAAGCATTTCTAACATCAATGGAGCAGTGTTGATTTCGTCGACTAAAACTAGGACGAAAAATATTCGACTAGCTTTTTTCACTGACAAAACTAAATGGAAACTAAATGAAAACTAAGCTATGATGACTAAAACTATAAGACTAAATATATTATTATTAGTTATTCAACAAATAAAAACTAGACTAAAATGTCCACTAAAAGGGACTAGTGGACAAGAGATCCAGTATAAGTCATTTTACACTTGATTGCATGCTGAAAATAGCCGACTAAATCTTTCGACTTTCGATCAAGGCCCAACAAGATACACTTTAGTCGACTAAATCAGCCTGACTAGGCTGCTATTCAAATAAAAGACAAACAAAATTAAAAATTAATTAAAGCAACTCATGGTGTCTTTAGGCTTATTCTGACTCGTACATTTGATTAAAGAATAGCTACACATGTGTCAGTCTAAAAGGAACAGTACTCTTCTGAACTCAAATTAATTAGGTAATTTAAAAATAAATATTCAAGCCATATGTTTTGTTCTTGATACTAATGGTTATGTGTCATCTTTTGCTTTGCAGTCGCTACGGTGCAACTATCATCAGATTGTAAGGCAAGAGAGATGGATCACTCCTCTTTAGTTTAGTTACACTTAACACTGGAAAAACTATGGTTAAGTCGGAAATCATCTATGATAAATTGCAAAAAACTCTAGTGATTAGTTGCCGATTCGATTCATCGATTATTAAATTAGTTGACAACTAATTGAATAATCGATTCGATTACGATTAATCGATCGTTGCAGCATGATGAACAATAGCCTTCTCTCTTTTTTTTTGTTAGGCACAATTGTATACTATAATGTTCAATTGAGTTATTGCACATCGCTTACTTAGATACTTACTTTAACTTACTTATTGTAGATATGAACTTCTCTGCAGACATTTAAGCTTACAATTTACAATTTAGGCAGTTAGCAGACGCTCTTAATCCAGAGCGATTTACAGTAAGCAAGAACAAAAAACATGGTAAAAAATTGTCATTATGAATCCTGTATGCTTAAGAACCTAACAGTGGAATATCTATCTAAGGAAACTATATAATTACAAGCTTAAGCGGTTATGAGTCCAGGCATTGTTCTTCATATTATATTAAAGTTGAACTGTACTAATATCCTCCAGTCGTCCAGAGAGAGCTCATCATCCACAAACACATCCTCATAGCGGCTGCAGTGTGTCTCTCACTGCTGTGTGTTCTACTAGTGCTGAGAACCACAGACATCAATGAACTATGAGTATCAGTGGTCAAAGGTCACATTCACACACTTACTTAAATAAAGCTCCTTTTTACACAGATGTTTGAACCTATCATGTACAGTAGCAACAACTGTGTTCATCATCACTTTTTTACAGGTCAGTCAGACAATGATGAGTTACAGACCAACTACAGCAACTTACAGACCATCTACAACAACCTGACCCTGGATAGAAACAACTTACAGAACAACTTTGACAAGCTGATTCAGGCTAATTCTAACTATTAGAACATGAAGTAAACCAGCTGAAGAAAGCAGGTGAGACGTTACAAACCTTTTTGAACGAATATTAATCATTGTATTATTCATTATTATTTGAATTATTGTCAGTAGAAAACAATCAGTAAAACGTCCTCATTGCCCTCATCTAAATTAATCGATCAGTAAAACGCCTGTTTGATGTTTAGGCCAGGAGTGTCCCAGTGACTGGAAGAAGTTTGGATGCAGCTGTTATTACAGATCTACTGAAAATAAAACTTGGGAGGAAAGTAGAGAACAATGTCAGAAGACAGCAGGAGCTGACCTGGTGGTCATTAACAGTAATAAAGAAGAGGTTAGTTTATCTGTTTGTGTGTGTCTGTATTTATGTCTGAGCCTGCACACTCAGGTGTTATCCACAGATGCATTTGATGTAATTATGTTATTATAATGAAAACCTGAATGTATTAAATTGTAAAAATGCATTTTTACATTGAATGTAAAAAATAAATATTAAATTAAATCATGAACAAATCAACAGGAATTCATCAAAGGACTGAGCGTGTCTGGAACATCATGGATTGGTCTGAAATGGACTGAGGCACACTGGATTGGTCGGAAATGGACTGAGGGACACTGGATGTGGGTGGATGGAACACAAGTGACAGCAATGGATTTTGATTGCAAGCTGAGTTTATGCGCATTATGAACCCACCATACACCAGGATTTAGACCAGGTATTGTTGGCCTAAATCACAATCGCTTTTGCTACATACTGTACACTGTAGGGGTTGGGCCTGAAACTGACAACTGCGTTTATCGTAAAGCAACAATGACACTTTGTGGCATTTTTCCCCTGGTGTAAGATAAGTGATTGATTGATTGATTGAATACTTTATTGGCAGAAATGTAATCAGTACAGGGTACAGTCACACAGAAATGTAATCAGTACAGTGTACAGTCAAACAGAAATGTAATCAGTACAGGGTACATTCAAACAGAAATGTAATCAGTACAGCTAGCCTGTACAGGGTACAGTCAAACAGACCAACACATGCCCATTGGGATCACCTTGCGTCTTGTTTCCTCTCTTTCCCAGTCAAATGTGTAGCACAGAGATCCAAAACTGTGAGAAGGCCTCTCATAGTTGTTACTAGTTACTGTGTGTCTGGGGATGCTGTGTCTTATGCTGCTGGTCATCGTCATAGTCCTCCTGGCAGTGCACTGTGAGTATTCCATGTCACAAAACTACCACATCACTCACTCACCCACCCAGGGAGTTTGTTGCCTGACATTTATGAACTAGCAAAGGCCACCACAATACTAACCTACAGTTTGGTGTGATGAGTTTTGTGCCAGAAAAAGACTATCAAGTATTAGTGACTGACTATTGTAAACGATACAGTGCCACCCCCCTGACAATAATGCCAGGACAATTTTATTTTTGGACTTCAATTCTTATATGAGACGATTCTAAGATGACCACCCAACGTTATTGGGTAAGTGGGTGAACAAAATGACGACTGGACTTCAGTACTCTATACTCACAATTTCATGATTGCAATTCTTTATTAGGAATAACCTTGAGCTGTAGCATCTCATTTTAGAGGGGGTTGTAAAGTCAATACAATATATGCACATTGACAAAACATTTAATTTGCCTTTCGGAAATCAGTTTATGCAATGTTTCTCTGTGCGGCATTGTGTAACTTAGCGATATACTGCATGTTAAACAGTAAAGATGTACAGTACAGTATGTGTGCGTGCACACGCACCCCTGCGTGCGTGCACGTCGGTGAGCAAAAAAACCCAACAGAGACACATAGCGAGTGTGGAGTGTGTTTCTGTGTAGTTGAGAGCAGAGAACTAAAGGAGACCATTTATAGCTGTCACGCGGTGACAACCATTACCCTCGCGTTTACAATGCTCTCAGCTCAGGCTGACATCTGACACACATGCACGTGTCACATGCCTGTGTGTGTCTGCGTATGCAGAATACGCGGAGGTTCCCACAGGAACGCGCACAGCCGCACACGCACGCAGGCGCACACACGCACCCACGCGCAAAGGCACCGCGTGAGCCACACGCACGCCACTCTACCTGACAGAGCCTAATTATCGACACCTCTCGCTTGTCGGATGAAACAAAATGCTGCTCTATTTTCAGACCAATGCAGTCTGATGTACCTCCCCCCCCCTCCTCCCCCCCCCCCCTCTCTCTGCCGTCTGTTGTCGTCTCTGCACGTCGCCTCGCCTGCCAGCCCCCCCCCTTCCCACCCCCATCATCCCCCGCCGTTTGATTCCCCACTCGTTAAATAAGACTCAAATTAAATGGGACAATGAGGAAAAAGTTTCCCAGCTACACGGCCCGCTTTCATTTGTTGTGATTGTTATTCACAGTCAGTCGCACTGACGTTCGAGTGTGCGCGTGTGTGTGTACGTGCGCGATGTGTCGTATGTGCGTGCGCGATCAAGCCGAAGACGGCAGCCGCTGAGTGTGCCGTGTGGTCTTTGAGTCCCCCCCCCCCCCCCCCCCCCCGCTGGTTCATTAAACCTGGTGTTTATACGCCAGTCGTACCACGTCTTGTCGCGGCGCGCTGAACCTATCCGATCTGGCTTGTAGATCTGCTGTGTTTGGTGTGTGACTCCGTCGTGTGACGGAGCATAAATTGGGCATCAGTTCACTTGTCATACAGAACGGGCGTGATGACTCCCCCTGGTACACTGATGTTAAACCCATGTAACAACATAGCAGATCTACAAACAGAACGGGCGTGATGACTCCCCCTGGTACACTGATGTTAAACCCATGTAACAACATAGCAGATCTACAAACAGAACGGGCGTGATGACTCCCCCTGGTAGCCTGGTTAATAAACCAGACCGAATCAGCCGTTGGCAAAAATAAATTGCCTGCCGGCGGATTACGGTCTGGAGAGGCTCAATTGTACGCCCATTTCCTACACTAGAGAAATGGGGCGGCCAATCGGGACACGGTATGCAATATGGGCGGGCTTTGGTACAGTGACTTTCAATGCTTGAGACCTTTGACTGACAGTAGCTCTGACCAATTGCGTCAAAGAGAAAATGTTTCAACCCGCCCCCCCTGGAAATGAAATCCAAGCTGAGCCTCCCCAGACTAATATCCCACGGTCCGTGCGATATTAGTCTGGTTTATTAACCAGGCTATCCCCCTGGTACACTGATGTTAAACCCATGTAACAACATAGCAGATCTAAAAACAGAACGGGCGTGATGACTCCCCCTGGTACACTGATGTTAAACCCATGTAACAACACAGCAGATCTACAAACAGAACGGGTGTGATGACTCCCCCTGGTACACTGATGTTAAACCCATGTAACAACACAGCAGATCTACAAACAGAACGGCCGTGATGACTCCCCCTGGTACACTGATGTTAAACCCATGTAACAACATAGCAGATCTACAAACAGAACGGGCGTGATGACTCCCCCTGGTACACTGATGTTAAACCCATGTAACAACACAGCAGATCTACAAACAGAACGGGTGTGATGACTCCCCCTGGTACACTGATGTTAAACCCATGTAACAACACAGCAGATCTACAAACAGAACGGCCGTGATGACTCCCCCTGGTACACTGATGTTAAACCCATCTATTATACATTAGAGAAGTTGTACCCAACACATGGCAAGAACCCAAAGCCACAACAGCTACGTCGCTATTGCAACACCCACAACACCATCTTACACAGTACACTCACACACACTCACACGGGCAGTGACGTCACACAGTTACCCTTCGCAGTGTTGCAACGCTATCTATCGCGCCCATCGACCACACTCAACACCACCCACCAACAAATGTTCATTGCAGTGCCACCAAAGATGCCTCCCGTCCACACTCACGGCGGCAATGCATTTGTTTACTACAAACATTATCGCCCCAAGCACCACACCCCCGGAACACTGTTGCCCTTTCACCACGCTAAATTCGCCAGGTCTATGCAAGTGAGCACAAATTACATGTGAGAAAATTCATTCACAAGCCCACAAATGCCATTCAAATGCCACACTACGACTCGCTTACAATTCGCGAACCTGGCAACTACTACTCCGTCTTTTAATTGGCTACTAGCTCTGCCTCTCAGGCTGTGCTGCTCTGATCTCCGAGTCTCCCTGACAGTCCTGTCCACTGTCCGGACTCCGCAGGAGAAAAAAACGAGGAAGGAGAGGAACTTTCGCCTCACGATTTTGCTTATTCCTTCTAAATCTCTGTATATTAAATATCGCTCTCTCAGCGAATCTCTTAGTTACATCAATATTGTTCTTTGACAGGTTTTGGTTTGTGCCAAGCTATTACAATTATACCTTTCGAATTCGCCATTTCGCCTGCCAGCCATACTGCCGAGTACATTTGATTGCGCACACACACACACACACACACACACACACGCACACGCACGCCTGGAAGCCACGATCTCTCTCTCTCTCGCCACGCCACGCACGCACGCACACACACACACACACACACACACAGGAATAGGCGTGCAGCCTATACACGGCGGCAGCGAAACAGGACGTTATAATCTTGAGTTTCATTAATAACTGTCTTTCTCCGCACGCGCACGTGCGCACACAACATTATTCAAGTGAAATGCGTAACGCCAATATTGGGCTAATATAGGCTACCAATATGTGGGTAGCCTACAGGGATTTACCCACGGAATGAATATATATATAATCATCTATACCAGGGCTGCCCACACTTTTTCTTACTTCAGAGCTACTTTCAAAACGACCAGCTCATATACCTACCAAATAAAACTATCATCCCATTGCTGAAAATAGTTACAAAATGTAATTGAGGAGCCTTTCATAGGCTACATACAGTGGTGTCCCTTTCGTCTGTACCAGGCTGACTTCTATAGGTTTTGAAAGGTACCTTTCATTTTTTTATTCTTTATTTACCCAGGGAAGTAGCTGAGCACAGGTGCTCATTTTCAGCAACGCCCTGCACATCGAAACACACACACACACACACACACACACACACACACACACACACACACACACACACACACACACACACACACACAATGTCATACACACACACACAAAATGTCATGTCAAAGGTAACTCTGGACGCCACACCTCTGATGGGTGGGGTTTAGTCTTAAGGGGTGTGTTTCTTTCACCCACTGTGTAATAAAATAAATGGACGGTAGGTGGCAGTAGTACAGAGGCCAGAGAAACACAAACGCACATGGAATGGGAAATGGAAATGGTAGGGTTTTTATTTTTGGTATTTCACTTTGCTACTGATGATTGTACGCAACAACAAGTATTGCATTGTGTGTTTGAGCTGACAGCCCCTTTTGGATGTCAATCAATCAAGTCATCTCAGGTCATCTCAAGCGGCAGATGCAAAAATCGTTTTTTATATTACAATTATATATATTTTTAGGGCCATGTCATGTGGTCTAACTGCAAAGCCTTTGTGATCTATACTGGTAGATCCTGATCTACCTTTTGGGCACCGCTTAACGTCAGATCAGCGGTTTTGTCGGCCAGCGCCAAAAATGCTCCCCGACAGCATAATCAGAGCAAATACCGGGCAGTGTGTTTGAGCCATAACGTGTTGACTACACTACACTAATAAGGACACATAATAACAACTAATAACCCATCCGTTACTACATGTGGAGTCAACTCCCGCAATTTCCTTCTTCCCGTAGTGCGCGGCAACGTAACTCTGGGATGAGCGGCCGCGAAATTCTAGTGTAACAACATAGCAGATCTACAAACAGAACGGGCGTGATGACTCCCCCTGGTACACTGATGTTAAACCCATGTAACAACATAGCAGATCTACAAACAGAACGGCGTGATGACTCCCCCTGGTACACTGATGTTAAACCCATGTAACAACATAGCAGATCTACAAACAGAACGGGCGTGATGACTCCCCCTGGTACACTGATGTTAAACCCATAACAACAACATAGCAGATCTACAAACAGAACGGGCGTGATGACGCCCCCTGGTACACTGATGTTAAACCCATAACAACAACATAGCAGATCTACAAACAGAACGGGCGTGATGACGCCCCCTGGTACACTGATGTTAAACCCATAACATCATAGCAGATCTACAAGCTCGCAGTGTGCCACGTCTTGAAAGTGTGTGATAAATGTTCAATTATGTTGACTAATGTAGATTATTATTATTTTTAATTCAACACAAATCTTCTCTTCTGGAGGAGGGGCGGATCCTTGGTGCAAAATGGGGGCCAAATCCGCGGCCAAATATATATGAATGTAGGGGTCACTCAGGTCTGATCCATCATGCTCCACAATGAAGGCACTGTGTATCTGTAACACAGGCAGGGCGTCATGTACTGACGCCTTGGGGGTGAGAATGTGTTGAACACAGGCAGTGATGACAGCGGTACAGTGCATGGTGCATGTATCTGTAACACAGGCAGTGATGACAGAGGTACAGTGCATGGTGCATGTATCTGTAACACAGGCAGTGATGACAGAGGTACAGTGCATGGTGCATGTATCTGTAACACAGGCAGTGATGACAGAGGTACAGTGCATGGTGCATGTATCTGTAACACAGGCAGTGATGACAGAGGTACAGTGCATGGTGCATGTATCTGTAACACAGGCAGTGATGACAGAGGTACAGTGCATGGTGCATGTATCTGTATTCTGTAACACAGGCAGTGATGACAGTGGTACAGTGCATGGTGCATGTATCTGTAACACAGGCAGTGATGACAGGGGTACAGTGCATGGTGCATGTATCTGTAACACAGGCAGTGATGACAGAGGTACAGTGCATGGTGCATGTATCTGTAACACAGGCAGTGATGACAGAGGTACAGTGCATGGTGCATGTATCTGTAACACAGGCAGTGATGACAGAGGTACAGTGCATGGTGCATGTATCTGTATTCTGTAACACAGGCAGTGATGACAGAGGTACAGTGCATGGTGCATGTATCTGTAACACAGGCAGTGATGACAGAGGTACAGTGCATGGTGCATGTATCTGTAACACAGGCAGTGATGACAGAGGTACAGTGCATGGTGCATGTATCTGTAACACAGGCAGTGATGACAGTGGTACAGTGCATGGTGCATGTATCTGTAACACAGGCAGTGATGACAGTGGTACAGTGCATGGTGCATGTATCTGTAACACAGGCAGTGATGACAGTGGTACAGTGCATGGTGCATGTATCTGTAACACAGGCAGTGATGACAGAGGTACAGTGCTTGTGCATGGTGTGCATGTGCAAAAATACAATTAATTTCTAACAACAAATTACGGTGCACTTTGTTTTTTTCTGTTTAGGAGGAATGTGTTGAATAAATTCATATAACCAACACTCCCAAACCAGTCATCTTCACCAGAGGTCGTACTCTCTCTCTCTCCCTCTGTGTGTGCGTGTGTGTGCATGTGTGCGTGTGTGTGTGTGTGTGTGTGTGTGTGTGTGTGTGTGTGTGTGTGTGTGTGTGTGTGTGTGTGCATGTGTGCGTCTGCTGGCACAGTTGGGTGAATAGATCACGTTTCAGAACATTCCAGAGGCGTGTAAACATTTATACACAAGTAAAGAAAATGACACATACACACCAGCAGACACAACCACATGCACACTCTCTCACACACACACACACACATGAACGCACATAAGCGTGCACCACGCGCACGCACGCACACACACACACACACACACACACACACACACACACACACACACACACACACACACACACACACAACCACATGCACACACACTCTCTCTCTCACACACACACACGCACACACAGATGTGCATGAAGCGTCCAGCCCCGTTTTTCAACACACTTAAAGTGCTTCATAAATAAAGCAGTCAGCACAGAGAGGCCAGGCTTCACACACTGACGACATACTCCTTAACCTCCTTGACCTATACACACCCTGAGGAGAGGAGAGGAGAGGAGAGGAGAGGAGAGGAGAGGAGAGGAGAGGAGAGGAGAGGAGAGGAGAGGAGAGGAGAGGAGAGGAGAGGAGAGGAGAGGAGAGGAGAGTCTTCTGTCCACTGTCTCCCTGTGGAATGTCTCCTGAGTCTGTCCACTGTCTCCCTGTGGAATGTCTCCTGAGTCTGTCCACTGTCTCCCTGTGGAATGTCTCCTGAGTCTGTCCACTGTCTCCCTGTGGAATGTCTCCTGAGTCTGTCCACTGTCTCCCTGTGGAATGTCTCCTGAGTCTTCTGTCCACTGTCTCACTGTAGAATGTCTTCTGAGTGTCCACTGACTCCCTGTGGAATGTCTCCTGAGTCTTCTGTCCACTGTCTCCCTGTGGTACGTCTCCTAAGTCTTCTGTCCACTGTCTCCCTGTAGTGGACCTGGTCCAGGAGACAGCAGGAGGTCAGTGATAGAAGGTCCAGAGACCCTGCATGGTTATTCTGAGCTCTCTGAATGTTTCTGGACACACACACACACACACACACACACACACACACACACACACACACACACACACACACACACACACACACACACACACACACACACACACACACACACACACACACACACACACACACACACACACACACACACACACCTCACAGCAGTTCCTATGTATATTATATACTATATACTGTATATGCACAACTTTGTTACACAGTGCTTGGGTTACGATTAAAGTATGTTAGTTGGGTTATGATTAGAGCTAGAATACTCTCATCTTAACCTGAATAACTTCAGCAACAATCCAATTAACTTAGTTCAATCGGTTTAAGGTTTGTGCAAGTTAGAGTTAAGTTAGAGTATAGGTTAATTGCTTTATGGTTAGAGTAGGTAAGGGTATGTAAGGATTGTGATAAGGTTAGTACAGTACATGGGTTAGGCTAAACTATATTAACTGGGTTAAGCTTAGAGTAAGTTAACTGAGTTAATGTGAGGTAAAGTTAACTGGGTTTAGGCGAGAGCAAGTTATTTGGGTTAAGTTTAGTTATATTCACATGCATGAACAATAGAACACACACACACACACACACACACACACACACACACACACACACACACACACACACACACACGCTGGCCTCAAATCCATCTCCTCACCTCGCCACTACCTGCATGTTGAAGTAAACTTATGAAGTGATGAAGTGAAGAAGAGGAGAGGAGAGGAGGAGGAAGGTGGTTGGATGGCTACCAGGGGAGGTGTTGGCTGTAGCCCAACGTGTCCCACTAGCCCGGCCTGAACCATTCATCTTGTTCTGCAGGGGCTCTGCACCCAGAACAGGACATCCTTTATACCACACATGTCTGAGCCTCAGGCAGTTGTTTCTATTAATGCATCTTATGTATCTCTGACGCTCCCTCTGTCTCTCTTCTTCCCCAGAGAAACCCTCAGTTGGAGACCTGACTGCAATTCAATTAAATCGGTCACGTTAATGTTTTTCAATTTCTCTATACTTTTCAATGTTGTCATGCATCCCAAGAATTATGGGTGGATTGTTATATGGCAACAAACGCTATACTGAACATCACTTTGAAACCAAACTACAGCTCACTGGAACTGAAGAAAATGTGATATAATTCTCTAAAAAGCTCTCTCTCTCTCTCTCTCTCTCTCTCTCTGATGAATGGATGATGGTGGTGGTGAACGTAGCCAGAAGTCCAGTACATCTATCACCTTTGTGTTGGCAGTGCTGACCAGTTCAGTGAGTGATGGAAGTGGAACGCTGATCCGAGGCCAGCTCTGTGTCTGATCGGCCCTTTTCTTGAGCACTCTCCGTGGCCTGGCAGTCATGTCATCTGCCATGCTTTGGCCTTATTGTGTCGTCTGTGCATTCAGGAATTCAATGAATTGAAGAAAGGTTGACGACATAAAGCATCCCAAACAGGACAAGGGAAAACTAGAAAAAGTGCACAGGTCTCCACCAGGAGGATAGGAGTGTGTGTGTGTGTGTGATGTTTGGCAAAATGTTTAGGAGCAATATAAACGTGTGTGTGTGTGTGTGTGTGTGTGTGTGTGTGTGTGTGTGTGTGTGTGTGTGTGTGTGTCGCGGCTTGGCCTGTTGTAGCGCCACCATGAGGCTGATTTGAAAACGGTCAAGTGGCATTTCTTCCAAAGCCTATAGTGGGAATATGCATGCACAGTTTCACCACAATCGTACGCTGCGTTGAGTAGTTGTGGTGATTTGTACAAAACGGGTACAAAGCGGGCTACTCCTGAAAAGTTTAGAAGCCAATCGTAGCCAATGAGGGTGGATTATGAGAAATCAAACAAATCCGTCTTGATCACATGACTATGGAGAGCATGTGTACCGATTTGCGTGAAATTTGGATAAAATCTGAAGGAGTAAAATGTGTTTTACATATGTCGGCCTCCTGGTGGCGCTATAAAGAGCAGATGTGAAAAATTACAGGGAAAGGTTTTTCCTTGGCCTCTAGGGAGTTGGCATACAAAGTTATCCACAGATCCGTGCAGTTAGAGGTAAAACACTTTTCAGTTATAGCGCCACCAACTGAGCACTGAGCACACTTGCGTGATGTTTGGACAAAATCTGTAGGTGTATTGTCCAAAAACTTGTTTTGCACAAAGCGGCCTCCTGGTGGCGCTATATCAGGCCGTTTTTGGGCATAGGTTCATCGTTGGCATCCAGGGAGTGTGTGCAAAATTTGGCATCGACCGGGTTAACGATGCCGGAGATTAGCTGTTCACAGACGGATGGACACACGGGGACACACACACGGACAGACGGAGTGCAAAACATACTCTCTCCCCATGCCTTGGAGACAACTATACAGTCATATTTAACCGATTAAAACCGGGAACCCATGCTTTCCCTCCTCTCCGGAGTGTGACATTTTGTGTGTTTATAGACCAATGTGATTCTTTGTGAGCTTCAGATTGACTATTTCCAAATAGAGCTGAACTAAAATAAAATATGTCATGTCCTAAAGTGGTTTAGGACCACATGACAAAGCTAATTTCCGTTGTGTGAGTGTGGCAGGTGGAAACTGGAAAGTATGTGCAAGCAACATAAATTGACACCACATCAACAACCACAACATCAAAACATCACTCGCTCAGCTGGCCAACTTAAAGCAAACATAAAAAAGTCCATAGCCTTGAAACACTGCAACACATGACGTCATGGGGGAGCATGAATAAGACAAACACCGGAGTGGATAGCGCCCCTCAAAAAAGGAGCGGACCAAGGATTAGAGTCCTGGGCGGCCCAGGCAACCAAATAAATAGGGTTCAAGTGTGTTATGCCTGAAGGCCCCTTAGAGCCTATAGGGCCCATGGAACCCACCCTGATGTTTACGTTGATTACATAACCCTGGAGAATAAACCCTGCACTCCTTACAGTGGAGGACCTCGTTGCCGTCGGCCAGAAACCTCCTATCTCCATATTTATTATTAATTTTTTTGTAAATTAATGAACTTACATCCTAAAAGAGTGTCACACAAAAAAAGTGAAAATAAGCGTTCTACAAGCAGATCGGCTGTTTTCACTTGTTTTAATGTTTATTTTTAAATGATAACAGAAGGAAGGGTTTTGGACTTACGAGGTTTCCATCCTACAGCAACCTCTTCTGAGTTGAGCTACAGTCCAGTTGATCAACTCAAGTAGTGAGTATTACAGGCCTCATTTCAGCTGGATGACAGTTCCACTTGACTGGCCACGCTCGCACGCACGCACACATGCACGCACGCATGCACGCACGCGCACAGTGTGTGTGTACATACACCTATAGGTTTTTACTGAAAGTAGGCTAATGTGTGACTTTAAGGATATTAACTTGTTGCACAACGCTCCGACCAGATCCTACATGGTTGTTTGCATAATTATTATTAGAATATGGACGCTATAGGCTTTCATGTGGTTAACCTGTGTATAGTGGCTGCTGCGCGCCAAAGGCAGGTCATTGTCACAGAGAGAGATTGGCCTCGCTTTCCCCCCAGCACCCCTCAACCACCCCAAAACACGTGCGCACACGCACACACGCACACACACATGCACATGCACACACCCAGAGCCACCCACTGTCGGCCATGCACGGTAATGAAGTAGGTAATGTAGACCGGCCTGACACAATTACTACAGATTAGACTGCAATGACTTCCACATGCATCTGTACCACCCTCACGCTGCGTGCACGCAACTCTGTGTGCATGCGTGCGTGCGTGCGTGCGTGCGTGCGTGCGTGCGTGCGTGCATGTGTGTATGTGTGTGTGTGTGTGTGCACAACCTGTGTATGTGTGTGGCACTGTGAGAGAGAGCAGTCTGGATTGTAGCTGGGGGTCCGACGTACATTGGATGGGACAAGCGCGGAGTTGAGCACGGGGTGAAAGGGTGAGAGGGCGAGAGGCCCTCATCAGACATGCGGGGGGGGGGGGGTTAACTCCCAAATAGTTAAAACTGACCCGTAAAGCAACCCTACCGGATTCACTTTTACACGATCAGTGGTAACCACATGAACCCTATAGTCTCCCTTATTCTGGGCATGCACACATTCGATGAATATAATACATTTGATCTATAACGATCAGTTATGGGCTATTTCTTTTGGCAAAGCGTTTTGGTGTTACAGACCGCTCCTCAGCCCATGGACTTTGTGTTTATATGTTTTTTTGGACATAGGCCTGGCCCTATACCGTACTTCCGTTCTCATTGCGCCCTTTTGGTTTGAGGTGTTCAGTCATGTTTCCCTGATTGTTTTACTTGTAAGCTTCCGTATAGCTCTGTATGTTCTGTGTCTTGGTGTTGTAGTTAGTCTGTTGAGCCCCATGTGTTGGATCTTATTTTGTAGTAGTAGAGAGGTGCCCGTGGGGCCTCTACGGTGGTGCCCCAGTGGCCCACTTGGAATGATGCAAGTTGGAAAAGCATGCCCTACCCAGATAGTATGTCTGTGTGTAATTTAATTGTTAACCCTTGCCTTGTCTTATTGTCTCATGGTAATTGTTAACCCTATATAATAATCACCTATGTGTCCCGTTAGATTTAGCCTATCCTGTGTCTACATCCTGTATAGGCCCGCGCTCGCACGGGATCGTGCCCGCTTGCACCAGCGCCCCTCAACCTCTCCACGTGTCCACAATTATTTCCCGCCTCTCATTGAAAATGTATTACCAAGAAGACTAGTTTGTGAGTCTGTTAGAATTCTGAAAGTCTTATAATTACAATGTCTCTGTCAGGTGGGAAAACTCATATCCAACAACTGTGCAGGATTCAAATTCAGAATAAAATGAAATGACCCACATACCGTCTGGCCTTGTGTAGACGATGTGGGGCTCATTTTTTGTTGATGCCTGCCTACAAACTTGTTTCTGAGCCGATCAGGTGTGCAGAAAATGTATCACTATGACCACGTTTTAATATGGAAATAATGGATAAGAGGTTTCAGCCTGAGATGCTTCTGTTTGCACATTTTTTGGAGGAATCTTGGTTTAGTTAACTAAACACGTCTGTGCTTGTGGGTCCTCCTCCGAAGTCATTTTGGACATTTGGTGTTGAGGGAAAACATTAGGGAACCAAGTATAGACTCCGGGGGGGACCCGGCCAACAAAGTATAGACTAAAACCAAGTATAGACTCCGGGGGGGACCCGGCCAACAAAGTATAGACTAGAACCAAGTATAGACTCCGGGGGGACCCGGCCAACAAAGTATAGACTAGAACCAAGTATAGACTCCGGGGGGACCCGGCCAACAAAGTATAGACTAGAACCAAGTATAGACTCCGGGGGGACCCAGCCAACAAAGTATAGACTAGAACCAAGTATAGACTACGGGGGGACCCGGCCAACAAAGTGGATATGGATTTAAGTGGTTAAAGTTACACTTTTGCGATTTTGCATAGACAAAGGTGTGCGTGAGGTGTGCGTGATTAGAATATATGGCTTACTGTAAACTTTACAGGAATGTAAATGTAGTGAATTTACTGTGTAAAGTGAGGCTATTTTGTTAGTGAGATATATTGTGTTATGGGTAGAATTGGGGTTACGCAATAAAATCCTAACAGTTTAATTTATCCAAAGTTAAATTGATATGCAAGATTCGATGTGGATGGAAATGAGTGTGGGGTCCATGGTTCAAAGCTGTGTGTAACTGTGTATGTCTGGGGGTCTACTTTATCATGGATGGTGGTCCTGATCCTTGTCCATAAACGCAGTGTGATGTGTGTGTGTGTGTGCGCACGCGCACGTGCGTGAGTGGCACATGCGTGCGCTGTGCGGCCATTTTTTTCACCCAGTGTCAATTGTATACAATACATGCAGTAAATATATTAGTTCCATTGATCATTTTAATTGATCATTAAAATAAACATGCTTTGAAAATGTATGCAGACTTATGCTCTGACATTTTAAAAGCAGTTTTAATTGGGATATGTCTGTGATGTTTATGATGCCATGTTTTGGAACTGTTGTATAAAAGCAATAGCTATGCAATGCCAATGATAAAGCTATACCAGGTTTTTAAAGAAAGAAAGAAAGAAAGAAAGAAAGAAAGAAAGAAAGAAAGAAAGAAAGAAAGAAAGAAAGAAAGAGATGTTGGGACAGACAGGTGAGTGATCTATGAGCCTTCTAGCCAACCACAGGAGAGCAGCCTCCATCAATCCATCACCACGGACACCAGCCCACCAATCACACCGCAGGGTGGGCAGATGACCCACCCACCCCCCCCCCCCCGGCGCCCACAACAACACATACACATTATGCACGCATTCACCATTTCACACGGCGCACACACACTCGCGCACACATCAGGCTCATTGATCGTGTTTGCTGAAAAAAAAATACTCAAGCCGCTTCTCCTCAGATGAACTGAGGTGATTTCACGCTCTCTCTGTTTCCTCTGTTCCACAACAAACAAAAAGCACATTTTACAGCTCGCATTGCCCCAGAACCCCTCCGATCACCTGTCTGTCTGTCTGTCTGTCTGTCTGTCTGTCTGTCCTTTCTCCCCCGTTATTCGTCTCTCTCTCCCTCTCCCTCTCCCTCTCCCTCTCCCTCTCTCTCTCTCTCTCTCTCTCTCTCTCTCTCTCCCTCTCCCTCTCCCTCTCCCTCTCCCTCTCCCTCTCCATCTCCATCTCCCTCTCCCTCTCTCTCTCTCTCTCTGTGTGTGTCAACCACTGACACAGATTAATTTGTAAAGACAAGCGGCCAATGGGAATACTCCAGCACTTGGCTGGCCGACCAATGGTGTGTAAATTCATCACTCGGTGACTCAAAGACATTTGGTTTTATACTGTAGGGCTGGCCCTGCTGTTGAGGTTCAAGCCAAATAGGGTGGATGTCAGATGGTACAAAGTGAACATTCTGAAAGATACTCAGTGCTCTCTCCCCATGACGGAGACGTCACACAAAGAACATGTCTTGTCCTCAGTTCCTAAGCTGCTCATTTTTCTGGGAATTATTTTTATTGCAAAACTTTGCAATGTCGTCACATTCGGGGTGGATCCCAGATTCCTAAAGTTAAAGCTAACATGTCTGTGTGTGTGTGTGTGTGTGTGTGTGTGTGTGTGTGTGTGTGTCAGATACATTATGCCAGAGGAGTGATGAGGTCTTTCTCACACACACACACACACACACACACACACACACACACACACACACACACACACACACACACACACACACACACACACACACACACACACGCATTGTGCACACCCTCAATTCTGATGTCATTTGGGAGTGGATTGATGGGTGGAGAGGATTTGCATGAAAGAGATGAGGGAAATAGGGGGGCAGACGGACGGACGGACGGACGGACGGACGGACGATGAAGATTTTCAGTTATGGGCTTGTAATCATTTGTAATCATGTGTAATGTGGCTGATCAAGATTGCGATGTTAGCCCAAATGGCCATGTATAAAATGTGTGTGCGTGCATGCTTGTATGCCACTAGTTCTGACACATTATAAAAGCCATTCACACTGGCCTCCTGATCACACATACATGCCATGCAAGCAAGCGAGCAGTCATAAACACAAACACAGCGTGACACAGTGTGAGAAAGTGAGAAGAACAAGGAAAGAGAAGGAGAGAGAGGGAAGAAAGAAAACTACAGCACAAGAATAAAGGAGAGGAGAAATCAGAGAGAGAAAGAGAGAGAGAGAGAGAGAGAGAGAGAGAGAGAGAGAGAGAGAGAGAGAGAGAGATGGGTGGAGATTTCCCAAAATGAGAAACACAGAAGAGTTAAGAGCAGAAGAGTGTGCGAAAGGCAGGCTTAAAACCGACTTCTATAGTTACTGTAGTTGTGTGTTGCACAAAAAAAGCACATGTGGAATTGTATTACTCTACTTGTGAGGGCCAAACGCCTCCGCCACACAAGCATAGTCGATTTGGAGTATAAGTAGACATTTGGGAAGGCCAATAATTTTCCTAGTCCTCACAGAAGAGGAATGGTTGTTTCACGGTTAAAAAGGATTCGGGGAGTCAGGCTTAAAGATTCAGGTAGTGGAGTTAGTTACAGGATTAGGCATTTAGGAGATGAAGTTAGGGGTTAGGTTTAGGATTAGGCATTTAGGAGATGAAGTTGGGGGTTAGGTTTAGGATTAGGTGTTTAGGAGATGAAGTTAGGGGTTAGGTTTAAGAATATAGGCATTTAGGAGATGAAGTTAGGGGTTAGGTTTAGGATTAGGCATTTAGGAGATGAAGTTGGGGGTTAGGTTTAGGATTAGGTGTTTAGGAGATGAAGTTAGGGGTTAGGTTTAAGAATATAGGCATTTAGTAGATGGAGTTAGGGGTTAGGTTTAATAATTAGCATTTAGGAGATGAAGTTAGGGGTTAGGTTAAAGAAAATGCATTTAGGAGATGAAGTTAGGGGTTAGGTTTAGGATTAGGCATTTAGGAGATGATGTTAGGGGTTAGGTTTAGGATTAGGCATTTAGGAGATGACGTTAGGGGTTAGGTTTAGGATTAGGCATCTAGGAGATGAAGTTGGGGGTTATGTTTAGGATTAGGCATTTAGGAGATGAAGTTGGGGGTTAGGTTTAGGATTAGGCGTTTAGGAGCTGAAGTTAGGGGTTAGGTTTAGGATTAGGCATTTAGGAGATGAAGTTGGGGGTTAGGTTTAGGATTAGGCGTTTAGGAGATGAAGTTAGGGGTTAGGTTTAGGATTAGGCATTTAGGAGATGAAGTTGGGGGTTAGGTTTAGGATTAGGCATTTAGGAGATGACGTTAGGGGTTAGGTTTAGGATTAGGCATCTAGGAGAGGAAGTTGGGGGTTAGGTTTAGGATTAGGCATTTAGGAGATGAAGTTGGGGGTTAGGTTTAGGATTAGGCGTTTAGGAGCTGAAGTTAGGGGTTAGGTTTAGGATTAGGCATTTAGGAGATGAAGTTGGGCGTTAGGTTTAGGATTAGGCGTTTAGGAGATGAAGTTAGGGGTTAGGTTTAGGATTAGGCATTTAGGAGATGAAGTTGGGGGTTAGGTTTAGGATTAGGCATTTAGGAGATGACGTTAGGGGTTAGGTTTAGGATTAGGCATCTAGGAGATGAAGTTGGGGGTTAGGTTTAGGATTAGGCGTTTAGGAGCTGAAGTTAGGGGTTAGGTTTAGGATTAGGCATTTAGGAGATGAAGTTGGGGGTTAGGTTTAAGAATAGGCATTTAGGAGATGAAGTTGGGGGTTAGGTTTAGGATTAGGCGTTTAGGAGATGAAGTTAGGGGTTAGGTTTAGGATTAGGCATTTAGGAGATGAAGTTGGGGGTTAGGTTTAGGATTAGGCATCTAGGAGATGAAGTTGGGGGTTAGGTTTAGGATTAGGCGTTTAGGAGATGAAGTTAGGGGTTAGGTTTAAGAATAGGCATTTAGTAGATGGAGTTAGGGGTTAGGTTTAAGAATTAGCATTTAGGAGTTGAAGTTAGGGGTTAGGTTAAAGAATATGCATTTAGGAGATGAAGTTATAGGGGTTAGTGTTGGAGTTACTTGCGCCTGATGTGTATTAGCTGTGCGCTGATCTACACGCTACACGCTGTGAGTTTGTAGATCGGCTATTGTCGCTGTGCGACACCCGCGTGCGACCAAGTCTAACTGCGGCTAATGCGTTCCATATGAGAATGTCTTCCTGGGTAATCATATCAGGGCTCAGGCGCTTTCCAACATTCATAAATGTGAGCTATGCAGCTCCACTCCGGAATCCAACTTCCTCTACGTAAACACCCCTTAGAAAAACAAGCCACTCGGACCTGAGTGTGTGTTCGCGGTGCGTGTGCGCGCGCGCGCGTATGTGTGTATGAGCGCGTGCGTGCCTGTGAGCATGTTTGTTATGTGAGTGCGTGTTTATGTGTGATTTTTTTGTGTGCGTGCGTGTGCATCCACATCTGTGTAAACTGTGTGTGTGTGCGTCCGTGCATGCGCATTTGTCCGGATTAGGATGTGGTTGTACGTGTGATTCCTAACTCACTGACATTTTGTCATATAGTGGCCTTGTATGATAGCTTCAATTCTCTCACCCATACCCACACACTCACACATGCACAGTGCACACGCACACACACGTGAATAATTTACAAACATAAAATCGCTCCTACTTCACTACCTTACTCCCAAATGCAGCTAGTTGGAATTCAGGGAGGAATACTTAAAGTAAAATGTGATTAGGATCTTAAAGCATCAGTTTAGTTGGTATGGCACATGGCTCTGTTCTGGGACCTCCCCAGCTTTCCACTCGTGTACATAGACGGAGGGAAAATAACCTCTAGCCTCCTTAAACAACACATTTAGAATTGGGTTCTACTCAGGACTACTGGGGCCCTTAAGGCCATGGACCCATTTAAGTGAAAATGGGCCCGGGCCTGTGCACAAAAACACAACATGGGTCTCCGACTGGCTAATGGAAATGTTGATTTTCAGGTGCCAGTGCCAGGGCCCCCCTGGCTCCATCCAGGACCCTGCGCAGTGTGCACAATGCACACTGTGCACATTCCATAATCCGTCCCTGCTTGAGGGGGTTCCAAAAGGACCCTTATAGGTCTGTAACTCTCGGAAATGTATTATTAAAGTACGGGTCCGTTTGGTTCCATTTGTACACTCTACAATTCTCAAGTGCTTTGAGGACGAAACAAGTTTGAGAACCACAAACTCAAAATTAAATGACAGATTAAAACACTTGACCTATAATGATTAGATCTGCAACCATATGGTATTATGTAAACTGTTTGGATGAATCAGACACCGGCATCAGACAAAAAGCCGTACTGGACCATGGATGGCCGACAATCTCCGACATCAACCTGATCTCAACCTGACCACGTGGAACAAGCTCAAGAGCTCCTGAACAGAGTGGAATCAGAGTGTGCCGAGGTTGGCCTCCGGCTGAACGCCAAGAAAACTGAAGTTATCACTATATAACATCCCATTAGAGCATCCACCGCTGACAACAATAGGAGGCTCTGAAGGACGTCAAGGGCGGAAGGCACTTGCATGGAGGGCCCTGAACGGCATGGCCAGTGTATGAAACTCCAACCTCCCCCGTCAGCTTCTTCTATACATCGGTAGAGTCTGTTCTCCTAGCGAATGCTGGACCCTGACGTTTTTTATATCATTTAAAAAGACCCTAAGACATCCTTACATGTCCTGGGCCCTCTACGGGTGTAATTAAAAAGACATGTGGAGACGTCTTGAGCGCTGTTTAACGTCAGCAAGAGTACACATGTTACCAACAAGAATCTGTATGATGGAATGCCAAGAGTGAGGCAGAAAAGAGAAGACAGGAGAATGAGACTAGTAGGACACTACTAGCCAAAGATAGCTGCCAGCTAGCAAACGAGTGCTGTGGGAACCAACACACGGGCACCGGTCACGAGGATGTCCCACATTAATATATGTGGATGGACTCAAGAATGACGCAGGAGCGCAAAGCACCAACAAGTTGTCCTGATGTATGGAGAACCGGGATGACTGGAAGCGACGATAGAGGGCTCTTCTGAGGACGACCTATAGAGAGAGAGCCCCAGTAGGTTTTGTGGTGTCATGCGCGGTAGACGTAGTTGGACATTGGTTTTAGCCGTTCTGAGCATGTTGATTGGGCAGTGGAGGTGGTCGATGAGGAGAGTTTGTCTGTTCAACCTGAGCAAAATGATGAGAAACAGCAGTGAGCAGCAAGCCAACGACATGAAGAGAGGGGAAAACAGACTCAATATTTTGGAATAAAGGAAGTTTACAGAGGGAAGACGTCTCATGGAAATGCTTTATTTGTTTTGGTCGTCCCAATTGTTGTGCCGTGAATAACTCCATCCGAGCATGTTTAGAGAAGGATCACTTAATCGCACAAGTATAGCTGTAGTTTGAACCAATACTTTTTTGCATGGCTATTGTTGCTAAACTGGTAGTTATGGTAGCCACTTTGAACTATATCTATTTGATTTTGATTACTTCCTTAATTACCAGCATGATAGGGTATCATGGGTATAAGTAATGGTCAAAATGTTTTGACAAGCCTCCTCTGTCCTACTTCAAGTTAACAAACGACACACTGGGACATAATCCATATTAGTTTTTCTTGGCCTTGTCGTACACTTTGTGTAGAGTGATTGCTGCAATTCAAAACACAAAGTTAGCTTTCCAACCGCTTCTTGCCACAACTTGGAAAAAGGCCATTTCAAATGCATCCAAGTCCATTTCACTAATCTTTGAAAGACGTCGTGTGATATTTCATTTCATGCAACACATCCAAAGCGCAATCATTCAGTCATCTGAGCATCATGTCCTTCTTGTCAGTGACGTTTGGGAAACCTCAACACCCAGCTGGATTGTATTCGTTTTAATTTAATTTGTTAATATTCTTCATTTGCCCAGACATTTATCATAATATGAGGCAATAATATTAACAGTAGTTCAGACAGTTTTATAATTGAATTTAGATTTTTTTTTAAATAGTTTTTATGTTTCTTTTGTTTGAACTTCATATGCTCACAATTTGATTGAAACACACAACTGTGTGATCACGTGACCAAGTAACTGTCCATCTCAAACTAGAAATATGGGTTCTCTGATCTCATGTACATGAGACTTAACTTACAGTAACTTAACCTGATCAGAACATTCTTCACAAGAAGAGCGAATGAACGTTAGGCAAAAATGGATGAGCATTGGGCGAAAATGGCTGCACATTCAGCAAAAATGCATAGACATTTGGCGAAGATACCCGATCTACAAGGCCACAATGCATAATGACGTGTTCTGAGCTTGTAGGTATAGTCCTAATTTGTACCATTAGATGTACAATGAAGTGCAAACATATTAGGGTCTAAGTGGTTAACACGAGTGACCTGCAGAAGCAGCCAGCCCTGGGAGAGGGTTAGATAAACTCCAACACATTCCAGCTGGAAGACATGGAGTAATAGGGTGAAAGGTTCTTGATAAAGGGTTTGCACATAAAGCAGAAGCAGCGTGGGTCTCATCTGGCTGAGAGAGAATCAGGCAGTCTGTTCAAGCAGTGACGGCTGTCAGACCTGCTGCCAGGCATCATAGCAGCAGTGGTGGAAAGTAACCAAGTACAGTTACTTAAGTACTGTAGAATCTTGAGGTATTGGTACTTTACTTGAGAATTTCCAATTTACAGTACTTCTACTCCACTACATTTATGTGAAAACTTTAGTTACTTTGTAGATTTGTATTATTATTACAATACATACCATCCTTACTCCTGACGGAGAAACACCATCATTCCCCGTCTAAATGCAAATCCAACAATAACCACATTATAAAAACACTTAACAACACTCCTATGAAACAGGTTGATGACTACAAGTATTTGGGTTCGTATATATCTTCTTCCAAAAGGACTTTCAAACTAGGAAGGGTATGGCCTGGTCAGCCTGCAATGACATGCATAAGATCTGGTCATCCCAGCTTAGTAAGATGTTAAAAGTAAAAATATTTAGGTCGACCATTGAGCCGATTCTACTTTCCAAGAAATTAGAGAAACGTTTGGATGGCACTTACACCCGCCTTCTAATGAGCGCAAAATCTGTCTTGGAAGAGCCACCCATCGACTAATCTAATATACGGCAACCTTCCCCGTGTTTCTTCACTAGTCCTATCCGGAAGAACACAGTTTGCCGGCCACTGCTACAGAGCTGAAAATGAGGTTATTTCTTCCCTTCTTCTCTGGAATCCTGCCTCAAAGCAGACCAGAGGTAGAAAACTGTTGTTCCCTGATGTCATCGCTAGGGAGTCGGGACACATGCATCAGTAAGCAGGAATTGGGGATGGCAATGAAGGACCGGAAAGTCTGGCGTGGCATTGTGAAATCCATGATCTCGACCGTGGTCGAAAAACTATGATGATGTCAAAACATACTTCAGCCATATACTGTATATATATATATTAGTGGCATCTTTGTGAGTTTGCCCCAGTATAATTAGTACGTTGCCATGGTAACCGGCCAGGGGAGGCGACGCCGACCAGTCAGACACGCCCTTGGTCGAGTCATAGACAACAATATGTGCCTAATCTCGTCCTCGCTCAGCTGGAGTTGATGCAATTGCTCGATTAGCGCCAGCTGTAGCCGCCGCCCAGACAGGTATAAAAGCCATTCTACGTTCAGTCAATCACTGGCTGGTTCACCACACAGGCGGGCAGTCGTGGCCATGACCTTGCATTTGGGTGGTAAGCAGCGAAGTGCTACACACTTCTCTCCCCTAAGAATAACCACATTGTTTTCTATTACCTGATATTGTGTGACATTGATTCTCGTTGTCCTTACATCCTATAGGCAAATAGGAGTGGGGCTGAAAGCTCACGCCGGAGTGTGTGCCCCCCATAACCGGTGTCGAGCAGGAACCTCTTATCTCGGAGGGAATATATACCTGGCCTGGACCGAGGCGAGGAGAGAAGAGAAACCTCGCATCTCAGAGGGAATATACACCTGGCCTGGACCGAGGCGAGGAGAGAAGAGAAACCTCGCATCTCAGAGGGAATATACACCTGGCCTGGACCGAGGTGAGGAGAGAAGAGAAACCTCGCATCTCAGAGGGAATATACACCTGGCCTGGACCAAGGCGAGGAGAGAAGAGAAACCTCGCATCTCAGAGGGAATATACACCTGGCCTGGACCGAGGTGAGGAGAGAAGAGAAACCTCGCATCTCAGAGGGAATATACACCTGGCCTGGACCGAGGCGAGGAGAGAAGAGAAACCTCGCATCTCAGAGGGAATATACACCTGGCCTGGACCGAGGCGAGGAGAGAAGAGAAACCTCGCATCCCCAGACAGCCAGCTCCTTGTTAAGGTCATCACTCGTTGAATTAAAGAAGAGGCACTCCCTAAAATGGTTGAGAAGCTATAAGGATAAAGAAAGACTGTGTTTGAAGACACCTACCGTTTGAGCGTGGCAGAAGAGGATGTTTTCCGTTCCACCTTATAAGACTGTGACTGAAGAAACAAGGTGTTTGTTTATCGTTGAGTTACTAAAAGACTAAGTTATCCCTGACTGTTATACATTTGTTGCTCTGTTAAAGAAGACAGACCTGTGTAGCTTAGTTTGAGAAACATGATTTCTCCCCCGCCGAAGTTGTCAGAAAGAAGACAAACAAACACGAATGTAAAAATACTTTACTCTGAGTACTTACCTCAGCGGCTGAAAATAATACCTACTCACCCGGTCCAGTGTAAAGTATTCCTACTCTAATTACTTACCTATGGGTATCCGAGTACTTCTACTCCCGTGTACTTCGCTGCTTCCTGCGGATAGAAAGGCCCACTCTAAATACCTACCGACCACCTGTAGGTAGAGAGCCCCCCCCCCCCCAAATCTAGCTGTAGGGATCCTGCAGCGCCACCTCCTGGTACCAGAAGGAAAAGAAGATTAATCAGTGACGGTTGGTTGATAGCCCAGACGGGAGCCTGGCGCCCCAACTAATACTATATGCCAAACCTGTGAACTCGCCTAATGCTCTCCTTTCGTCCTCTGCCGTGAGAAGACTCCTGGAAAACACCTCCTTGAACTATGATTGAAAGTTGAAGCATTATTGATGACTAAATAAAGTGGCAACTTAAACTGAATTTTGTTAATAAAAAAAAGGCGCCACAGGCCACAGTGTGTCAAACTGGTACCTCTGTCTCTGCCTGCATGTGATTTGTATCAGACCTGCAACAATATATATATATATATATATCGGCTATTTGAAATAGCCAATCTACAAGCTCACAATGCCAACAGGACGCCACAAGTGATTAGCTTGAGGATAAAAAGTGAGGATAGAAAAGATTGTGATTGGCCGGAATGTGACGCTTCACTGTCGACCCACAGGTTGAGAACCAATGCTATAAGGGGCAATTTGGAACACCCCGAGGTAGCCTAATAGGGCCCTATGTGTGCGCGTTCTTTAAAAATATATATGTTTTTGATCAATTAATGTAAGGATGTGTAGCCTGTGGAGGAATATCCCATATCCCTCCCAGTAGCACCCACTGTTCAGGTGCTCTGAACAACCTGTAGATGACAATGACAGAAAACCTCTACTGTTGGCTTCCCAGCCGCAAACATGGCCATTGGTGCACCCTTCTCAAGGCCCTGGATCTCACCAAATGGTACGTTTTAAATTGTAATGGATGCATTTATTCCAGCAAGGGCAGAATCCATTTCTTGCGACCGACGGTCCGTCGCGACGCACCGTCGGCCGGTCGGTCCGTCGGTCCGTCGGTCCGTCGCGACGGTCCGTCGGTCCGCCGGTCCGCCGGTCCGTCGGTCCGTCGGTCGTAACTCTGTCATTTCTCTACCGTTTTGGACGGGGGTGGGCTCATTTGAATCGTGTGGCCCCCCCGGGGGCGTCTATGGGGGTCTCGAGGTTCGGGGACCCCTGGGGACCCCCAGGGACCCCCAAATGGTAACTCTGTCATTTCTCTACCGTTTTGGACGGGGGTGGGCTCATTTGAATCGTGTGCCCCCCCCGGGGGCGTCTATGGGGGTCTCGAGGTTCGGGGACCCCTGGGGACCCCCAGGGACCCCCAAATGGTAACTCTGTCATTTCTCTACCGTTTTGGACGGGGGTGGGCTTATTTGAATCGTGTGGCCCCCCTGGAGGTTTCTTTGGGGGTCTCAAGGTTCGGGGACCCCTGGGGACCCCCAGGGACCCCCACATTGTAACTCTGTCATTTCTCTACCGTTTTGGACGGGGGTGGTCTCATTTGAATCGTGTCGCCCCCCTGGAGGTTTCTTTGGGGGTCTCAAGGTTCGGGGACCCCTGGGGACCCCCAGGGACCCCCAAATGGTAACTCTGTCATTTCTCTACCGTTTTGGACGGGGGTGGGCTCATTTGAATCGTGTGGCCCCCCCGGGGGCGTCTATGGGGGTCTCGAGGTTCGGGGACCCCTGGGGACCCCCAGGGACCCCCAAATGGTAACTCTGTCATTTCTCTACCGTTTTGGACGGGGGTGGGCTCATTTGAATCGTGTCGCCCCCCTGGAGGTTTCTTTGGGGGTCTCAAGGTTCGGGGACCCCTGGGGACCCCTGGGGACCCCCACATTGTAACTCTGTCATTTCTCTACCGTTTTGGACGGGGGTGGTCTCATTTGAATCGTGTCGCCCCCCTGGAGGTTTCTTTGGGGGTCTCAAGGTTCGGGGACCCCTGGGGACCCCCAGGGACCCCCAAATGGTAACTCTGTCATTTCTCTACCGTTTTGGACGGGGGTGGGCTCATTTGAATCGTGTGGCCCCCCCGGGGGCGTCTATGGGGGTCTCGAGGTTCGGGGACCCGGGGTCCAGGGGGGCTCCAGGGGGGCGACACGATTCAAATGAGACCACCCCCGTCCAAAACGGTAGAGAAATGACAGAGTTACCATTTGGGGGTCCCTGGGGGTCCCCAGGGGTCCCCGAACCTTGAGACCCCCAAAGAAACCTCCAGGGGGGCGACACGATTCAAATGAGACCACCCCCGTCCAAAACGGTAGAGAAATGACAGAGTTACCATTTGGGGGTCCCTGGGGGTCCCCAGGGGTCCCCAGGGGTCCCCGAACCTTGAGACCCCCAAAGAAACCTCCAGGGGGGCGATACGATTCAAATGAGCCCACCCCCGTCCAAAACGGTAGAGAAATGACAGAGTTACAATTTGGGGGTCCCCAGGGGTCCCCAGGGGTCCCCGAACCTTGAGACCCCCAAAGAAACCTCCAGGGGGGCGACACGATTCAAATGAGACCACCCCCGTCCAAAACGGTAGAGAAATGACAGAGTTACCATTTGGGGGTCCCTGGGGGTCCCCAGGGGTCCCCGAACCTTGAGACCCCCAAAGAAACCTCCAGGGGGGCCACACGATTCAAATAAGCCCACCCCCGTCCAAAACGGTAGAGAAATGACAGAGTTACCATTTGGGGGTCCCTGGGGGTCCCCAGGGGTCCCCAGGGGTCCCCGAACCTTGAGACCCCCAAAGAAACCTCCAGGGGGGCGACACGATTCAAATGAGACCACCCCCGTCCAAAACGGTAGAGAAATGACAGAGTTACCATTTGGGGGTCCCTGGGGGTCCCCAGGGGTCCCCAGGGGTCCCCGAACCTTGAGACCCCCAAAGAAACCTCCAGGGGGGCGACACGATTCAAATGAGACCACCCCCGTCCAAAACGGTAGAGAAATGACAGAGTTACCATTTGGGGGTCCCTGGGGGTCCCCAGGGGTCCCCGAACCTTGAGACCCCCAAAGAAACCTCCAGGGGGGCGACACGATTCAAATGAGCCCACCCCCGTCCAAAACGGTAGAGAAATGACAGAGTTACCATTTGGGGGTCCCTGGGGGTCCCCAGGGGTCCCCGAACCTCGAGACCCCCATAGACGCCCCCGGGGGGGCCACACGATTCAAATGAGCCCACCCCCGTCCAAAACGGTAGAGAAATGACAGAGTTACCATTTGGGGGTCCCTGGGGGTCCCCAGGGGTCCCCAGGGGTCCCCGAACCTTGAGACCCCCAAAGAAACCTCCAGGGGGGCGACACGATTCAAATGAGACCACCCCCGTCCAAAACGGTAGAGAAATGACAGAGTTACAATGTGGGGGTCCCCAGGGGTCCCCAGGGGTCCCCGAACCTTGAGACCCCCAAAGAAACCTCCAGGGGGGCGACACGATTCAAATGAGACCACCCCCGTCCAAAACGGTAGAGAAATGACAGAGTTACCATTTGGGGGTCCCTGGGGGTCCCCAGGGGTCCCCGAACCTCGAGACCCCCATAGACGCCCCCGGGGGGGCCACACGATTCAAATGAGCCCACCCCCGTCCAAAACGGTAGAGAAATGACAGAGTTACGACCGACGGACCGACGGACCGGCGGACCGTCGCGACAGACCGTCGGACCGTCGCGACAGACCGTCGGTCGCAAGAAATGGATTCTGCCCTCCCTCATTTATTAAGTGCCCTTATCCAAAGTGCTTTACAATATGCGTCATTCATCACCCGAGGCATACCGACAGCGGAGGAAGCTATATATACCAGACAGACACCACACTGCTCAGTTAGGGATTCAGTGTCTTGCTCAAGGGCACTTCGACCCTAACCCGTGGCAACTGGGGGATCGAATCGGGAACCTTGAAACAAGCTTGAAACGCTTCTCGAACTGCGCGAAGCCACACGCTTTGAGCTTGTCTATCATGTATATGTATAATGTCTATACATTGTATATTGCTATTTACATTGTAGGTAAAAAAGTAATCCAAGCCTTCAGAGTATAAGGTGTGTTTTTGTTGTGTTGCCGAAGTAGAGTATTAAATAAGCTTACAAACTATAGTACTCCATTCAAGATTATACTTCAGTGTTGAATACATTATTAAGTTCAATGTACTTGTTATGTATGAAAAGAAAAGGTACACAGAGTCACACGCAATAAGCCATTAGTTCTATAGTCATTACTGGAAAATAATACACATTTCTCTGGCATGATAATTAGATTGCAGTGCACGCGTAACCCAAGCCAGATGCTCTTTATTGGTGTTGTCATGCAAACAAAAGATTATATCAAAACCACGTAAACAAAGACAAGCAGCCAAGCAGCAATGCATTAGGATGGATGGAGAATAACAAGCCCGGTCAACTTTATTAGTTGAAGTTTTTTTGCTGATCGCGTCACAAAACAACATTTTCATTGATTTTCCTGATTTAAAAAAAGGATGTGGAAAAATCTATTTTGTAACTGTAACAAAATCCATGGCCTAAAGCAGTGGTTCTCAAAGGTTTGGGGCCGTGACCCTCCCCCCCACCCCCACCCAAAATAATCATATTTGAACTGGGAGAAAATAATAATATTTGAACTGCGGACCCCCCTCCCCTTGACAAGCACTTTGTAGGAGTTGAGGCATTACATTTAGTTTGACTCAGTTCCACAGTTAAATATTGTGAAAATAGCCGAACTACAAGATCACAACGCCATCTGCAATTTCTGTTCTTTCTGATCTATCTATTTTCAAGCCACGATACACTGGCCCAACATAAAGTGAAAATCACCCTTACATTTTTACAGATCTATACCACAAAATCCAATACCACTAACACCAGATGATACGCAGAGCGCAACCAAGTATAAAGCAGGCTTTAGTGTTGAGCGCAGAACCTCCAGGAGCGCAGCGGGCCAGAGAACACACACACACACACACACACACACACACACACACACACACACACACACACACACACACACACACACACACACACACACACACACACACACACACACACACACACACACACACACACACACACACACGCAGCCTTGGTGGTGGTACTCTCTGTGGGGGGTCCCTGGGGCTCGCTCTGGGGGTCAGGACCGAACTTGGCCACTCGGCTGCCAACATGCTAGCTAGCTTGGGGTGTGTGTGGGGGGGGGGGGGCACACAACCACACACTGCTCTCATGGTTGACTGGGCACAGGCAACCAACGGACGCTGCACTGGCTCTGATTCAACAGTATGCCCAGTGAGAGGGGAGAGAGAGGAGGGAGAGAGAGGGAGATGGGGGGGAGAAGGGGAGAGAGAGAGAGAGAGAGGGAGAGAGAGGGAGATGGGGGGAGAGAGAGAGGGGGGGAGAGAGAGGGAGATGGGGGGGAGAAGGGGGAGAGAGAGGGAGATGGGGGGAGAGAGAGAGAGAGAGGGGGGGGGGAGAGAGAGGGAGATGGGGGGGAGAAGGGGGAGAGAGAGGGAGATGGGTGGGAGAGAGAGAGGTGGGGATTGCGAAACAGGGGGAACAAAAGGGTAGAAGGAGAGAGCGATGAGAGGGGGGAAGAGAAAGACAGACAGACAGACAGACAGACAGACAGACAGACAGACAGACAGACAGACAGACAGACAGACAGACAGACAGACAGACAGACAGACAGACAGACAGACAGACAGACAGACAGACAGACAGACAGACAGACAGACAGACAGACAGACAGACAGACAGACAGACAGACAGACAGACAGACAGACAGGAACAAACAGTGATAGGTGGAGTATAGGTGAGCATGCTCTGCCCAGTGATTAACTTTTATGTCAGAAGCCTATAATGTTTACGGTTTTCCACACATGGAGCTCACATTTCACCCATAGTGTTGTTGTGTGAATCAGACCTGCACATACATAATAATAATAAAAAATAAAAAAAAAGACCTGCACATACATAATTATAGGCCTACTCAGTTTTTAGTTTTTTCGGAAAAGATGTAGCCTACAGTAGTTTACAACAGTGAACTGGCGACCCCCCACAATAATCATATTTGAACTGGCGACCCCCCCACAATAATCATGAACTGGCGACCCCCCACAATAATCATATTTGAACTGGCGACCCCCCCACAATAATCATATTTGAACTGGCGACCCCCCCACAATAATCATATTTGAACTGGCGACCCCCCCACAATAATCATGAACTGGCGACCCCCCACAATAATCATATTTGAACTGGCGACCCCCCACAATAATCATATTTGAACTGGCGACCCCCCCCACAATAATCATATTTGAACTGGCGACCCTCCACAGTAATCATGAACTGGCGACCCCCCCACAATAATCATATTTGAACTGGCGACCCCCCCACAATAATCATATTTGAACTGGCGACCCCCCACAATAATCATATTTGAACTGGCGACCCCCCACAATAATCATATTTGAACTGGCGACCCCCCCACAATAATCATATTTGAACTGGCAACCCCCCACAGTAATCATATTTGAACTGGCGACCCCCCACAATAATCATATTTGAACTGGCGACCCTCCACAGTAATCATGAACTGGCGACCCCCCACAGTAATCATATTTGAACTGGCAACCCCCCACAGTAATCATATTTGAACTGGCGACCCCCCACAATAATCATATTTGAACTGGCGACCCTCCACAGTAATCATGAACTGGCGACCCCCCCACAATAATCATGAACTGGCGACCAGACCCACAGGTTGAGAACCACGTCTGGTTTACAACATCCAGGTCAAGATCAAACATTTTCCTCTTTCTGTTTGATTTTTTACCTTTTTGTGCCTACCCTACTGTAAATGTATTTAATGCCTACCCTACCCTACCCTACTCCCTACCCTACCTTACCCTACTCCCTACCTACCCTACTCCGGCGACATCCAAACTGTTCTTTTGGAATATGGAACCCAAATTTGGTTCCATATTAAGAGTGAATGTAAATGTAAATGTATTTAGTAACAATGGATTTCACAGAGTGTGACCGAGTTATGTTAGGATAGAATTTCATGGAAGGTTTGGTAACAATTTGAAAAAATGAAATGCTGTTGAATACTGTAAGTTCAGCGCAGCTCTGCAGAAAGCAGGCCTGTTTACAGTGTGGTTATGACACCATCTGTAAGCATGTGTAGTGATTTATGAATGGTTAGAAACCACTTTCTAAATGTTTTATAAATATCACATTTTAATGACTGCATATCGTGACACATCTGGGATTTATGGTAATTTACAGCATGACACATACAATGCTTGTTCACAGTGGATTATCCAGCTGTGGAAGATTTAATTTTTCAGTTCATCATACTGTATCTTAACTAAACTAACCTTTGTGACAGGGGTTCCAAAACATTTCCATGCGATAAGGACCCCCAAATGCTCCAATAGTCACAATAGCCTCTGGTTGCAGCCCCCGCTTCTATTGAGCTTAAAATAGCAGATCAGATGATTCACAGCTAATTTTAGAACCACAGCTGGTCGTCAAATTATCGGCTGAGGAATGCGACAAAAAACAAATAAAACAAATCGGTGAATTCAAGTCTCCATGGGGGGAGTAATCGATGTAAAGAAGGCATTTTGGGGGTGAACTATTTAATACCCAGAAGAAAATGGGTGATGCTGCATGCATTCATCGCCCTGATCTGTGGAACACATTACTGTACCTGATGAAATCAGGGCGGCGTTAGACGCAGTCAACATCTTTAAGCATCAACTGAAAACCCACCCTTTTAAACTTAGCTTTTAGCTAGCCTATTATGGGATGTATTGCTCAGCAGCACCTTAACGTTGCTGTGGTTTTTGTTTTAAACTAATCTGGATTTTTGTCTGTATTGTTTTTGATCGGTTTGTACATTTGCTGTATTGTACAGCACTTTGAGCTGCATTTCTATATGAAAAGTGCTGTATAAATAAAGCTCATAAATTGCTCATCATTGTGGTTTGTTTTCTCTTTGCAATTAAACCCCGCTGAGAAGCCCTGCCAGTGGTTCTGGACCTGTGGACCCGCCGAAATAACTGAACTGGGGACCCCCCAAAATAATCATAGTTGAACTGGGGACCCCTCTGAACTGGGGACCCCTACGTATTTGACTGGGGAGTAGGCCAGTGCCCAAACGCTGTGGAGGCTCCAACGGGTACCGCTGTCTTTCTTTCTTTCTTTCTTTCTTTCTTTCTAAATAAAGTTGGACTTCTTTCTTTCTCAGTAGTAAAAAGGTATATACAGTATATATCCCTTTTTGGGGGATATATATATATATATATATATATATATATATATATATATATATATATATATATATATATATCATGTGTGTTCCCCCCTGGACTGGATAAGCTCCAGCCTGTCAGTGTGGATGGACAGGACATATTGTTTTGAAGTTAGTTAATGGAGAGGTTTTTAAACGGCCTGCCATGGAGGCATTATGTAACGCGAGCTGCCTCGCTGAATATTTGGAGAACTGTACAAAGATAATAAAGGCATCGTTAGAAAGATGAGAATCTCGCCTTTACCCTGGTTCCCATCATTCAGCGCCCATGTGTGTGCGTGCATGTGGGCGTGCATGTGTGTGTGCGTGTGTGTGTGCCAGCAGAAACAATACAAATGAGGTGTGGAAGGTGAGCAGAATAATTCACCTAGCTGGCTGTATCTATCTCTGACATCTCCAACTGAAGTGTTGTGTGTGTGCATGCATGCGTGCGTGCGTGCGTGCGTGCGTGTACACACACACACACAAAGTCACACACACACACACACACACACACACACACACACACACACACACACACACACACACACACACACCATAATAATATCATTAAACTAGTTGACGATGCTATCATGTTTCCATCACCATGGTTTCCGGGTAAGTTCAATCATTGTGGTGACCGTGTAGCTTCCCGGCAGTGGATGATGATGACACAGGGCAGCAGGTGATGATGTCACTGATCTTTTGACACCGACTGGTTTTCTGTTTAACAGGCTTTGCCTTTCCTGTCATTGTTACGGCCGAGCTACACCAGGCCTTTCAGCGCGCGTTTACGCGTATACGCACAAACGATCCAGTCCTATTTTAAGTGCACGGGGCTCGCGTGTGCGCGTAAACGTGCCCGGAAAACTTGGCCGCCAATAAAGTAAAAATTCATCACATTATCAAATACCACTAGGTTGCACTGACTGGTGATTTGCAGCCTTTGGGGGTCCAAGGAATCAGCTCTTAGTAAGTCTGTTATAATAATACCAACTAAAGAATTCTGTTCCTGAAGGAACAGTGTGGGCTCGACTAGCTCTCTAAATAGGCCTACAATATGATGATGATGATGTATTGACCCACATTAAGGAATAATAAATAACAAACTTACTGGGGTTACTCCATAAATAAAGTCTGGCAATTACTATAGTCTGGCAGCTGGCTTTATTGATAGATATACAGGAAACGGGGAGAGAGATGGGGGGAAGACACGGAGCAAAGGTCATCGGGATCGGGACTCGGACTCGCGACACACTGTCAGGCTGGATTACCAGCATAGGTGCCCGGACCGCTAGGCTGGCCCAGGCCAGGGGTTAGGATTTTATAGTGTACTTGGATTGGAGTTCCCTGAGATAAAACAAATAGTAACCAATGCGGGTCAGTGGCCGAATGCATAGTTATTGTCTCTGTCAGGCAGAAACCATGTCTCCATGTTTTAAAAGTTTATATATTTTTTGTATAATAATTATATAAATATTTATAAATATAAATTAAAGCCTTACTTCATCATCAAGAGTGCTATACAAAAGCAGTGAAAATAGCAGATCTATTTCTGCTAGCTTTTTTTTTTTTACCCTTTCTAAATGTTTTAAAAATAATAATGAATACATAAATGTTTTGGACCCGACAACGACGATATCAAACTGGGGGTCCTTGAAATTAAAATGTTTGAGAATCACTGTTCAGTAGGCATGTAACGTAAATCGATTACATTCGATTCAAAATGGCACAACTTGAATTTTAATCACGGGGCAAACAGTAGGCAGTAGGGGGTGCATAAAAAAAGAGAATAAATTACAGGATCTTAGTAAAATAATTGATAATAAAAGTGTTTCCAGTCTACTTTATTGAAAAGCAGATAAGAGAAGAAAATTAAAAGAGAAATATCGTATAGCGTGAACCTACAGTAGTATCGTGATTCAAATCGTATCGTTAGTTGAGTGAGTCGTTACATGATGCCTATATACTGTTCAGTATGTAAGCCGTGCTTTGATGTCAGTTTTTGTCCTATAGACTCACTGGGGGAGAGAGGGGTGGGAGATTGGGAGATGAGGGGGCTACAGTATATATGATGGAGGGATAGGTGTAAATATATTCCTGGGAGATGGAGGGGCAGACGTGGGAGAAAACATAATTGTTTAGAGTATTCATTCAGAGTCCCAGCTCAATTTCAAACCCTCCACTTTAAGTGAGTGGATATGAGTGTGCATAAACGTGCTTGAGTGTACCTGTACGTGTGTGTGTGTGTGTGTGTGTGTGTGTGTGTGTGTGTGTGTGTGTGTGTGTGTGTGTGTGTGTGTGTGTGTGTGTGTGTGTGTGTGTTTGCGTGTGTCCTACATGTGCATGCACGACAGAGAGAAAGAGAGAGTTAAGTGGTTTTTGAGTGGGACTGGGAAGGGTGTCATCGCCTGTACTTAGCGTACACACACAAGCACACACACACACACACACACACACAAACACGCGCGCACATGAGATCACTAAGGAGGGGTCACAAAGCTGAGGTGTGTGACTGTGCGTGCTCATGGTAAATGGACAGTGTTTATGTAGCACTTCTTCTAGTCTTTCCAGCCACTCAAATGTGCTTTACAATGTACTTTACGTTCACGCACGCGCACACACGCACGCGCACACACACGCACGTGCACACACACACACACACACACACACACACACACACACACACACACACACACACACACACACACACACACACACACACACACACACACACACACACACACACACACACACACACACACACACACACACACACACACGACTGGAAGACTGTCACACATACCTTTCTTCCTTCTTACTCAGTAATCGCACGGTCTATCACACAATTTGTTTTGGTTTTGTTTGTTTTTACAAGAAATTATTTTCTGAATGCATGGCCAGGGACCACCTGCCATGCCCCCCCGGGGGGCGCCAAATTCTTTTCAATTTGTATTGGGGGTGGGGAGGAGGGCGGGGCGGGGGTCGCGAGACATGGCCAAAGCATTTCTGGGGGTCCCCAGCCAAAAACATTGAGAACCCCTACTCTACGGGAAGTCGGGAACCTATACCACGGGTCAGACATAAGGTCAGAGACAGAAGGATGAGGCTGGCAGGGAACTCCGTCAGGCACCCAGATGGGGAGAAAACTGACACTGTGAGAGCCAACCCAAGTCATTGAATATTTTACTCATTATAGACTAGTTGAGCCTTTCCATCTCAGCTTAAAGGGGAGATGGACACATCACAGCTATTATTGTTGTAATGTTTCTTCTTTTTTCTTCTTTTCTTTTTTACTTCACCGCAACACAGTCACAAGAAGCTCTGTTCAACTAAACGCCACTACTCTCTACATTTCCATCAGACCTTACTGGGTCAGCTGGAATGTCAAGTTGCCGTGTTCTAAGTTTGTAAACAGAAGAACATGTTCTGTGCAGCGTTGGGGTCTCCCCCACACTGAGGGGGCAACAGAAACTAGGCCAATCAAAGATGACAAGTCACAATTATACTGCAAAGCAGTGATAGTCAATGTTGGAGAGAGAGAGAGAGAGAGAGAGAGAGAGAGAGAGAGAGATTCTTTGCCAATATGCCAGTCATGAACCAATACAGCCACCAACCACAACACAACACACAAAACCTATGCTATACCCTGATTGTCCACAGATTTGAGTGCACAGAGCCTCCCTTTATTTTTTCATTTCTATACTTTTGTGACTCCAGCACCTCACCTAAATCTTTCAGCAGACGAGCAGTGGCTTTGGAATTGATGGCTGTTTATGTCAAAGCCCAAAACCTCTAGCACGAACCAAAAAGGAAATAGCAAATTCACTCATAGGATTATTGAAGTGATCAAGAGCCACATACAATACACATACTGTTCCCTGTTACAACTCGCATACCTTCAATGGCAGATACAACACAACATACAAACTGTAGATTCACATCAGCATTCAATTCCAGAGCCAGAAACAGAACATGCTTCAATGCCATGTCATTGGGTCCCAATATGACAGTAATAGTAGGTCTACACCAGCTTGAATCACACTAGACACACAGCATACAACACAAGCAGCAGCAGCAAAGAAGCAAGAAAGTTCCTACCTTGAGCCGTCTTCTACTTGACTTCATCAGTCCATCCTCCATACATCTGGCTAGCAGTGGCAAGTACTTTCTTCCCAGTATAAATGGCACCGACCAGCCTCATTCACCTGGCTGCCATCTTCTCACCCTTGGATGTTTAGTACTGCACAGTGCACACATCCTTCTGGTATAGTGCAGTGGTCAGGGATTTAGGGCAGGCTCTAGGGTCCAGCATTCACAGCATGTCACAGCAGAATGGACTCAGGGCTAAGAAGAAGCGGAGCTTGGGGGTGGTCATCACCCTGGCTCATGTACCTGTGGAGCAGGTTGAGAGAGACACCAAAAGCTTTCAGTAGAAGTAAGGTAGAAAGAAAGTGAGCTGACCAAGAAGAGCCACTGTACCCTGTCACAACTCACTAGCAACAGCAGACAAACATACTCAGCCTGTATACTAGGGGTGTAACGATACATTTTAACAGCGATACGATACGTATCACGATAAATGGTTGACGATACGATACATGGACGATATTGGTTCATTTGGCGATCTGATACGATTCAATGATTTGAAATCGATACAGTAAATATTTCAAATACATTGACATTAGTCTTTTTTTTCAAAAAATTGCTAAATACCACAAAAATGTAATATTGCATAGCAAAACGATTCGATACCGATTATTTCCATTGCAAAACGATATGATACATAGTCAATGTTGCTGTTTTCATTTCGATATACTTAAATTCTTGAAATTAAAATTGATTTTTCGATGCAGTTGAGTGATTCTGATCGTTTGAGTGATTCTGATTCTGAGAGCTATAAGATACAACGGAAACCGCTGAGCATTTTTCCTTTGCCGTAGAAGCCGTTAAGTATTTTTAATCTGTGTTTGACCGATTGGTAGCTCTGATTCCTCTCTTCCTTCCTTGTTTATTGACATCCCACCTCAAAGGCCCTTAAAACAAGGCTCCAGACCTCCCAAAACAAACTGGTCAGGCTCCTACTTGGCCTCACCCCCCGAACCCACCTCACCCCTGCCCACTTTGACAGGCTGGGATGGCTTAGGGTCGACGACAGAGTACAGCATCTTGCAATGGGTCTGGTCCACAAGATTCGATACACCACCAAGTTACCCATGTACCTGTCTAAATACTTCCTTAATGTAAACGAAGTCCACACCCACAACACCAGAGGGAGTGCAACAAACCATGTACAACCCAGATTCGGCACAAACAAGGGACTAAATTCTTTTGGCTCCTATGCCACCAAAATGTGGAACGCCCTACCAACAGTCATCAAGACTGTGTGAATCCCTTGACTCCTTCAAAACCGCTCTCAAAGGGCACCTACAGATGACTGAAATTCGAAACGGCCCTCTGTAAAATCTGAAATTGGGGATAGAAATCTAGATGTGCAAATTGCAATTCAGGCTGTAACACTTAGTTCAATAGCCTATCACTTTCAAACCATCATTGGCAAACCACCCCAAAGTAAACACAACATTGTGTCTGATATATAGGACCCATGCACACAGCCCTTCAAGCACCTTTGTCTTTGTTCATTTCACCCTCCCTCGCGCGCGCGCGCGCGCACACACACACACACACACACACACACACACACACACACACACACACACACACACACACACACACTCAGTCTCACACACTGTCACACACACACACGCGCGCGCGCACAGACACACACACACACACACACAGTCACACACGCAAAATACACGCGCACATGCTAAGTATCGGTAGCTAACTCACCTGCAGAATAGTTGTTGTTATGAAGATGAATTAACTTCTATTTCAAACTGTCACACACTGACACTTGTGACTGAGCAGTTTACTCCACTCAACAGACTACTCCACTCAACTTCCATGAGGTGTAAAGTTATATTATATAATATAAGTTGTTTAATTCACTAGTTTTTACTACCAAAGCTCTCGTGTCTGTTTGTTTGTTTGCAGCGCGCACCTGTGGGGAGGGGGCGTGGCTACCGGAGGATTTTAAAGAGCCTGCTTGGCTTGAAGCCTGCTCAGGGAGTGTCTACCAATTCACTGCAGTCTGCAGTGTCTATTTTCTAGGGCAGTGGTTTGGTTTTCAAACCTTTTCATGTCAAGGTCCATTAGACCTTATGCATTTAAGCCATGGACCACTGTTTGATTTAGCCTCTCAGACCCAAAACTTGTCGTAGAATATTTTGTTGTTGAATAAGAGGTTGTCCACATTTCCATGCTGTATTGATGTGGAGAGTTACATTAATGGCCATTTGGTTAGTAGTTACCAACTCTCCATCATTTAAGTTTAACACTCTGGGGACCACCTAGACACCCTCAAGGACCACTGGTTGAGTTTAAAGGGATTGTGACATTAAAAAAAAGGTTTTGGAATTGTTCTTGTTTTATTTAGGTTTTCTAATCTCAATTGCACCCAAAAACATGAACTTTTAACATTCAGTAGATTTTCTGTGATCTGGGATTTTCTGGCTCAAACAGGTGCTCTGATTTGCCGGCAGTAAGTGACATCACTTACTGCAAATCCCATATATGTCAATGGGATTTGCCAGCAGATGTCACTGTTTCACTGTGTTGCCTGTTTTCATTGTAGCTCAAAAGGCCCAAAAAAACCCAAAGAAAACTTCAGACCACAGAAAATCCACTGAATGTTCAAAGTTCAGGTTTTTTGGGTGTAATTGAGGTCATAAAACCTAAAAGAAAAAAGAAAAAGAAAAAGAAAAAGAAATGAAAATGAATGTCATAAAACCTTTAACACTCTGGGGACCACCTGGACACCCTCAAGGACCACTGGTTGAGTTTAACACTCTGGGGACCACCTGGACACCCTCAAGGACCACTGGTTGAGTTTAACACTTTGGGGACCACCTGGACACCCTCAAGGACCACTGGTTGAGTTTAACACTCTGGGGACCACCTGGACACCCTCAAGGACCACTGGTTGAGATTGAGAACCACTGGACTAAATCAAGTGTAGATTTTTAGTCGACTAAAACTAGATCAAAACTAAAACATTTCAGATGACTAAAATAGGACTAAAACTAAATGAAAATGTCTCCAAAAGACTATTACTAAAACTCAACACTGGGCCTGACATCGCTGTGTCAGCTACCGGTATGGCTGAGTATGCTATACAAACGTTACCACCCACTTTCAAAACAAAATGGTAAATTCTCCTTCTACAACACATGGCCAGTTTGGCCACCCAGGCGTGGAATGGCCTGACCCCCTCCTTCAAAAACCGCAGATCACTTACTGACACTGTACATCTTTTAAAAAAGGCCTAAAGATCCACCTTTCAGCAGGCCCAAGGGAGAGGAAATGATCCTTCCCCCACACATGTACTGTACAGAGAAGTGGTGCATTTATATTAGGATGGCAAAATGAAAAACATTGTGGCATCATTTTGGCAGTATTAATCGTATATCGAGAAACTATCGTACAATTATACTGATTTATACATCTGGCAACAGTCTGTCATGTTTTCTCCTCCTGTTGGTTTTAACCTGAACTACACACTGCATCAGCCTAGGCATCCCTAGTGGTCTCTAAGATAGTACAGGCATTATATGGGAAAAAAGGGGTCAACCTCCAACTAATTGCAAAAAAACCAAACTCAGCTGATTTTGTATCTTACATATGTCCTGAATAACATACAAAAAGTTGCCTGGAATTGTCTGAGGGGAAAGTGTTGAAAATGACCTGTACAGTATGGCCACCATAGACATCCAATATAAGGCAAATAATTTCAAATTTTCCTTTTGCTTTAAGTAGCATGTGACATGTCAAACTAGGGTGTTTTCACGATGCTGAATCCATTCCAAGCATTAGTTTTGCATAAAAACACTCCTTGGGCTAATAACGGCCATAGCCGTCATCACAAATGTGATGAGGTCAGCACATTTGGGCAAGTGGCTATGGCAAGTGGCTGAACCAACCGGTGGAAAAGGGGCCTAAGTGGTTAAATGTCCTAAATGAAAGTGCTCTTGTCCCTGTATAGTGTATACTTTCAGAGAAGTCCTTCTCGGGTTGGATCTCTTACACAACACTGTAAAAAAACAAAAAACTATCCAAGATCCAAGATAGACAAAGGAGGGGACAGATTTGGTATTCATTTCTTCTCATTTAGCTTCCAGTGGCGTTTGGTTCCAGGCTTCATTCTGTGCCACATGATGTGTGTGTGTGTGTGTGTGTGTGTGTGTGTGTGTGTGTGTGTGTGTGTGTGTGTGTGTGTGTGTGTGTGTGTGTGTGTGTGTGTGTGTGTGTGTGTGTGTGTGTGTGTGTGTGTGTGTGTGTGTGTGTTTCTTCAACAGCTTCTTCTGACGTTGACAGTCTTTGTATTGAGTTTGTGCTTAAAATGTACTGTAAATTCTACAAACTGTTAATAAATATTTCAATCAATCAATCAATCAGCAACAACTGGCTGCCAGGCTGCGGGCCAATGCGGTTATGGCGCGATGTACACTGAATGGAAAGTGCACGCGCGTGCCTGTGTGTGTATACTTACTTATATATCTCCACAAGTATAATTGAATTTGAGAGGACAATGTGAGGACAATTCTCCTGGTCGTCACACAATGGTTGTTTATATGGTAAACAAATTTACACACTGTACCTTTATTTTGTGCGATTAAATGAATTAAATTATGCCAAATCATGCAATATATTTGCATTTCACAGAGAAAGCAAATATTCCGTGGCGATGTACTTTTTTCAGTTCTTCACTGCCAATATAAGCAAGTGTCATGCACAGGGCCTTTGTCATGTTGCCCAACTCTCAGAGATGGTTTACCAAATCGTACTGAACGAGCGTTGCATGTTTTAATGAAAACAAACCAAACGTCAAACCAAACATCCCATATAACCAGCTACCTCATCATATGTCCCTGAACTTAGCTGGCACCACAATCTGCAAAATGGGTTTCTCCAGCCCATTCTCGCCCTGTACAGTAGGCCTACACCCCACTTACGCACAAGAAGAACTTCATTTTTCACAAAATAGCCCTTTGTAGCAATTTCCATGTCTTCTGCAGGAGACACAGTCAAACAGAGCCTTCAAGGAGGGATCCGACCTTTGTTCTTGTTACTTATTTATATCAATATTCATTTTCCCTTAAAAA
>NC_139697.1:75556115-75566115 GCF_964188405.1 Protomyctophum parallelum | reverse complement strand
TCCTTCATACATGATCCGACTTCATAAATAGAAAGAAAAAAATAAACATCCCTTCTTTATACTTGGAGGATGATTATCACGTGTTAATAATACCCCCCCCCCCCCTCCCCCCCACCCCATAAAACTAAACGAAGACAACGACAAAAAAGAAAAAGTCACTCAAAAAGACAGAAAGTTCTCTCCAAGACAATAAATACACTTATCCCGCATCGGGAGAAGAGGTGCATTGTGGGATAACAATAGGCGTGGCCTTTTCTCCTACATATAAAAAGCGTAGATTGTGTACAAAGTTTTTAAACAAGTCGCTTCGTTTTCAAATAACCAGAGTCTTTGTGTTCTGGCGGTCGTCTGTTTAGTAAAGATGTTGTTGTTGTCGTTGATGAAAGTGTGTGTTTGGCGGTAGAAAGGGCCTGAGTTTAGCGGTTCCTTGTCCTTCGTGAATGGCGGGAACTGCCGTATAGTCGTTCCGCCAGCCGGAGTCTGTCTCTTCACACACCCACACACAAGTATACACGCACGCACGCACGCACGCACGCACGCACGCACGCACGCACGCACGCACGCACGCACGCACGCACGCACACACATGGACGAACACCTTTTACATGGGTGGCACAATCATTCCTGGGATCACTGCAGAGAGAGAGAGAGAGAGGTATAGGAAAGAGATGGAATGAACAAGAAAGAATAGAGAGGGGGAGAAAGAGAGAGAGAGCTTTAAATCATTGCCAAATATTTCCATCATCATAAAAAAAGCCCCTCGTAAATACATAAACGCCCCCCCCCCCCCACCCCATCTGTGCCACAAACTATGCCGTGGGACCCTAGTGACATTTGAAACATCAATCACGGAATAAATCAAAATAGCATGGATAGATCATCCAAGCTGGCTCGTTGGGATGCTGCGAGTGTGTGTGTGTGTGTGTGTGTGTGTGTGTGTGTGTGTGTGTGTGTGTGTGTGTGTGTGTGCGCGCACGACATATTGCATCATAGTGCATGTCGCATCTAAACCCTGGGGATGGGTGTCAACATGTGAACAGCAGAACCCAACCCGAGATGACACACTCTCCTCTCTCTCTCACACGCACGCACGCACGCACTCACGCACGCACGCACAAACGCACACACACACACACACACGCGCGAGCGTTCGGCACCTGCAGCAGCCGATAGCCCATAACATTCCACTGTAGGGAATACACAGTCTTCATTACCGGGAATGAATGAAATGCTTGGCGTGAAAACCAGCAAAGACAGAAACGTTTCAAAGATTAAAGAAAGATCATTTCATTTCTGTCATACAAGAGTGTCTGTCTGTCTGTCTGTCTGTCTGTCTGTCTGTCTGTCTGTCACGCATCAGCTATGCTATCTATGCGCTCACGCCCACACGCACACGCCCACACGCCCACACACACACACACACACACACACACACACACACACACACACACACACACACACACACACACAGGTATAGTGACTAGTAAACTGTCATGATCACTGCGTGTGTGACAGATGTGTGTGTGTGTGTGTGTGTGTGTGTGTGTGTGTGTGTGTGTGTGTGTGTGTGTGTGTGTGTGTGTTTGCGCGTGCACGTGCACATGCGTGCGTGTGTCCATGCGTGTGTTAACTCAAGTGGGACGTGTTTATTTCAGCTGTGCTTTGAGGTCGAACTTTGAGTTCTCACACCCCCACACACATGCCTGCTCTTCGGCACAGATGCGCACGCACGAGCACACGCACACGCATGCACACGTACGCGCGACGTGCACGGCAGGGCTAAACAAAGCCAGCGATGTTGAGAAATGATCGCTGCGTGCCAAACATCTTTTTGGGTTCTGTAAACAGCAGAAATATCTTCTCATCAGACTTCCTGTCGCTGTCGGCCTATGGGAACGAAAGGAGGAGAGGAGATCTACTGTACTGGCCAATAGAACGACTGCATCTTTGTTGTAAGGTGATGGTCACTTTGATAGGTGGATGGAGAGAGAGAGAGAGAGAGAGAGAGAGAGAGAGAGAGAGAGAGAGAGAGAGAGAGCTGAGGACAGACGAGATTGTGTGGGAAAGAAAGAAAGAGATGGACTGCTAAGACTTAAGAGTGTACGTAGTAATGGAATCTTATAAGCGTTAAATGAACACTGAGCATCGTTGCTCCATCCTACAGTTTGGAGCACGGAAGCTCTGATCATGAGCAAGCCATAAAGTGGAAGTGAAGCCTCCTCCCCACTTCCGGTTCGTCTTTACAGTCGCACAAATGTATCCTAATATAAATCGAAATCATCTAAGCATATAATAGCTTAGTAGCTTAGTAGCAGAAATGAAAGAAAAATAATTAAAGATATTTTAAAACATACTTTAGGGAGGTGTAGTTCCAGACTCTATATACTGTAGCATTCAGAGATTGTTGAATAGTTGTACCGTAAACAGCTTCTGAGAGTTCTGCTCTTGTCTTACAGTGAAGTCCAACTCAGAATGCAACCCAAGCACCTCCGTGGCACGCGGCCACGCTTTCCTCCGCTATGGCGCCGTATTGACTTCAATGGGAACAGCTCTACGGCTCTCTGGGGAGTTATTAGCGTGTCCAATTTACGACATGTACAGCATCGACATTTGTATTGGCAAATCAGCCGTGTAACCGACCTCGAATTCCGAACGTAATTCAAGGATTTCCAGGACCTGCTCAAATACCGTATCGAATGGATTGGCTCCGTGTCAAGCGAACCGGGAGAGAGAGAGAGAGAGAGAGAGGAGGACTGAAGGAGGAGAAACAAACCAACCAGGAGGAGAGAGAGGAGGACCGGAGGAGGAGAAACAAACCAACCAGGGGGAGAGAGAGGAGGACCGGAGGAGGAGAAACAAACCAACCAGGGGGAGAGAGAGGAGGACCGGAGGAGGAGAAACAAACCAACCAGGGGGAGAGAGAGGAGGACCGGAGGAGGAGAAACAGGGCAACAGAAGGAGAAGAGTTTAACGTACTTCAGGTGAAAGCCAGGCCTTGCAGCGAGCCTGCTGTGGAGTACTTGCTAGAGTCCACAAACGATTGATCTGAGAGAGAGAGAGAGAGAGAGAGGGGGGGGGGGGGGGGGGGGGGGGGAGGGGGAGAGAAGGTAAGAGAAGGAGGTACAGTGAAAGACAGAAGAGAAGGAGAAGAGGAGAAGAGACAGACAGGAGGACAAGGAGAAGAGACAGACAGGAGGACAAGGAGAAGAGACAGACAGGAGGACAAGGAGAAGAGACAGACAGGAGGACAAGGAGAAGAGACAGACAGGAGGAGTGGTGGCAGAGAGGACAGGAGGACAGAGTAGAGAGAACAATAGAGGTGAGAAAACAACACAGATGAGAAGTTAATTGAAGTTAATTGAAGAGGAGGTGAACAGACAGCAGACATAGTAGTATTATTGTGCTGTTTGATTTTTTGCTTGGCTTGCCGTACCGCATGGGCAAGATTGGTCATGTGACTGTCGGGGCAGTTCAGGTGGTGTCCAATCTGTTTTTTACAAGCACAGAAATTGCATCAACATGGTCTTTTACATACCCACCCGGAACACATGCATGGTGGGCTGCAGCGCCTGACAGTGACATCTAGAATGATGTCATAATAAAATGATGTCTATTTGGCAGAGAAAGGTTTGATGCACATCAAACAGTCATGGTTGTTTATGATCAACTCAATTGGGTGACCAATCTGGTCATGATTGACAGATCAAAACCCGCCCCTGATCTAAAAAACGGACAGAGAGAGAGAGAGAGAGAGAGAGAGAGAGAGATAGAGAGCGTAGGTGTATAAATGGTGTCGTTGCAACATGAGTCCTGTGACAGATTCACCATTCCTTTTTTGATATTCGTTATATTCGTAGCCTTGCTTTTATTCTCTAACCTGGAGTGTTACAGGAAAAGGACTGTCTGCTTCAACAGTCCTTTTCTTATATTCTCATATTAAAATAGTGAAAATAGCAGATCTACAGGATACCGCATGTGAGCTATATGTTCACAACTTATGTGCGTAACTCTTGAACCCACCCATTCATTTATGGAAAATCACACCCGTGTGAAGTGAGATGCGCTCTTATTATCTTTCAACATCGAGGACAAAACAAACATTAAATTCTGTCAATGGCGTTTTTTAATGTTTGTTTAAGGAAAAACAAACCTGTATATAGGAGGGGAGCCCTCAAAATATATGGATTTATGCCAAACAACAAAAAATACTACATCCCCTGTTGCGCACTATACTAGCATCAAAATCTACAAGCTCACAGTATAGTATGAATCATGAATCAGTGTTGCGTTTGTATACCTTGGAGGCCGTTGCCGTTGGCACTGGTGCAGTTGGACGGGGGCGAGGAGGAGGGCCGCACCACCGGGGCGAAGGCAGACTTCTGCTTGACGGCAGCCGACACCATGTTGGCCGGAGAGAAGGAGAATACCCCGGACGACGAGGAGCAGTTGGAGGGCAGGGAGGTGGAGGAGGCCATGGTGGGGCTGGACGGGACGACTGGAGAGGCAGGAGGAGGGGGGGGGGGGGGGGGGGGGCGAGAGAGAGAGAGGGAGAGAGAGGGGGAGAGAGAGAGGGAGAGAGAGGGAGAGAGAGGGAGAGAGGGGGAGAGAGAGAGGGAGAGAGAGAGAGAGAGGAAGACAAATCAAGTTTCCACTGATATTTCAAGAAAATTCCACAAAAGATATTATGCAAATAATTCCTTTATCGAGAAAGGCATGCACGCAGGCGACAGCCACCCGTTCACAAACATCTTGTATCTTGTGAGCGTTGAAAGCTTATAGAGTTAAACAATTTTTGGTGAAGACATGGTGCAGAGGGAAGAATTGAGTATAGAGCCCTGTGGGACCCCGGCCAATGAAGTATCATTTAGTTATAAAGGTACAAGGAACTTCACGGTGAGCACGTGCCCAACACAATCACCACGACAAAATATAAGAATGCACTTTGGACTTAACCTCAATCATGTCACTGTTTAATTAGAAAAACGACGTTAGCGGTATCTTAATTGCATCAATGATTAGGCAGGCCTAATCATTTAATTAACTCGTTACTATGCATCTAGCGAATGACAACCTGGGTTTCATCCGCGGCTGGCGAGTCCAAATGCTCACGCATTCATCTACCAAACACGTGTCAGCATTATAATAGCAGTATTATTATTATTCTACATTGACATCTTTGTCCATCATCAGAAAGACAATGCCAAACAAACAATGCCATGTTAACTCTTTCTGTCTGCCTGTCGCACTGTGTGTGTGTGTGCGTGCGTGCGTGCGTGTGTCTCTCTCAGGGGTGGAAAGTAATTATGCACACTAGACTGGTGCCCGGCGTTAGAGCACCGAGTCGGTAACGATGGAAGTTGGACATCCATGCCCCACCAGTCTATGCAATACTCGTTGTACCCATCTCAGAGTACCTGTTCCACCCATCTGTATGTGTCCCTTTCATGCCCATATGGAGATTTCTGTATCTGTCTCTCTGTGTCCCTTAAGTTTATTCCTATGGAGTTCTGTGTCAGGAGTGTTGTGATGTCAGAACAGGCCATATTGACCCTGGGAAGGGGCCTTTTGTGGTGGTTCTGGACAACCGTCTTGACACCGGGCACTGCACTCCCTGTAGTAGCAGATGTTTGAGCTTGTAGATCGGCATTTTTTGCACTTTTAGTGTCATACTGTGGTACAATGATAAGGTGTTCAAAGACACATAAAAGTTTCTGCCCGACAGCAGCAATCTCCGCGTGCGTGCGCGTGTGCGTATACGTGCGAGAGTTCTGGCATTTTGGTGCCTCTGAAGATAGAAAGATGTATGTACAAGGATGTACCAGACGTCCCCAAAATAATTCGGGACAGCCTTGAATTATGAGCGGCTGTCTCGAATCCCGAATCCTCTCCTGTTTGTGCTAAAAGTTTTTGATTAGTTATCTTAGTCATAGCCTAATAAAGTCTGAACGCTCCATGAGTTATGGCTGTTTGTTAGCCGCTGTGAACTAGAGCAGTGAATTGATGAAACAACTGCAGTGTGACGGTGACACATGGCTCTGAACTAAAACCTTTTAACGGAGGGAAACTACAGCGTTCATCGCTGACATGGAGCCCGGTGTCCTCCTTTTGTCTTCAACTTGAGTGCCTTTCAAACGTTCTGTTCCCTATAGCTCACCCCCGGCACACACCAAGGAATACGTGCGATGCTTTTAGGGTTAACTAACCTACTGTAGGGGACCACCATGGGTCCTAGTTAGGGGTCCCCAGACCCTACTGCCCTACAGGCAAACCAAGTCAAAATCTTAAGGCACACCTGTAGTCCTATTGAAAATGGCAGCTCTACAAGGATAGAGAAATGTACTTTTGTCTGTGTGTGTGTGTGTGTGTGTGTGTGTGTGTGTGTGTGTGTGTGTGTGTGTGTGTGTGTGTGTCTATGTGCGTGCGTGCGTGCGTTTCCCCTCACTAGCGTAAGGCGAGTTGGCGGCGGAGCCGTTGAGGAAGGTGGGCGAGCCTCCCAGGTTGGTCATGGCGGCGTTGGCGTTGGAGTAGCCGTTCATGCTGCTTGTGACGGAGGTGTAGCCGCTCTGCTGGGGGGTGGAGCTGGGCACCGTGTAGCCGTGAGGAGACGCACTGCTGCTGCTCCGCACGAAGCCTTGGCGCACGCATGTGGGGGAGAGGAGATATTCAAAGGTCTGCGCCACATTTTCACCATTTTTCAAAAATAGCAGATCTACAAGCTCATAGCGCGGCGCCGAGTGCCGCGCTACGAGCTTGTAGGTCTGCTATATTTTTCAATAGCTAAAGTGTAACATAATGCTTAAAACAACCCCTCCCAAAATGGGTTAAAGGTAAAGTAAGTGAATTTTTTTGGTATGTGAGTTTCCATAAAGCTACAATCCCAGACTTAATCCTAGATTAAAACATGATTTTTAACCAATCTGTATGGTAAAGTATCTTAAACTAGTACATGACCCCGCCCCCCCTGTACCCTGATTGGCCTGCGCGGTCTCTGAGACGTTGACGGACAGCTGTCCAGTGAAGGAGTTGACGCCCATCATGCCCGTGTGGGCGGAGCTTGGCAACTGGGCGTGGCCTCGAGGAACGCTGTACAGAGCCTCGGCGATGTCCGCCGCTCGCTTCAGGATGATCTCCTACGCACACACGCACACACACACGCACACACACACGCACACACACACACACCTTAACGACTGGTACAAACCGACGACGGCAACAATAGCACAGGACTTCTGGCTTTTGTGAGATTGTGTTTTTTGCGTGCGAGTTACCTGGTTACTGTGGGGCATCCCGTACAGGGCCTCCACTAGATCTGCTGCTCTCTTCAGAATAACCTCCTACAGAGAGAGAGAGAGAGAGAGAGAGAGAGAGAGAGAGAGAGAGAGAGAGAGAGAGAATGAGAAGAGGAATGGGGGGGGGAGAGATAGGTCAAGTTTCATGTTCCGTAAACATAAGAATTGTGTCTCTGATTGTGTTACCCGTCACACACACACAGGCTGCCATGTGTTTGTGTTACCAGTGATGTGATCCCGTTAAATATCACAGTATCACAACAATATCACATATCCTAACAGAAGGGACATCATAAGGACACAAGGACGCAGCCATCAATCCCCTCTCTCTCTCTCTCTCTCTCTCTCCCCCTCCCTCCCTCTCTCTCTCTCTGCGAGTAAGGAATACTGTAGCAGTGGTGGAAAAAGTACTGATTTGACTTTTTTTTTTACTTAAGTAAAATGGTTGAAATGTACTGTACAGTATATAGGGCTGAAGTGTTTTTTCTAATAATAATCTAAATCTACAAAGTAACTAGTAATAATTGTATAGTTATTAGTGGGGCAAAAGTACAATATATGCCTCTGAGATGTAGTGGAACAGAAGTTAAAGTAAAATTGGAAATTGGAAACACTCAAGTAAAGTACAAATGCCTCAAAATTGTACTTAAGTACAGTACTGGAGTACATGTACTTGCGTTACTTTCCAGCACTGTGAATAAGCAGTGAGCTCATACAGTAGGTATAGTGTGATGCACATGGACGGTGCGGCTTGTCACGGACCAACCGATGTAAAAATACACCCAGCGGCTTTGTGAGTAAAGACTGTCCGTCCTGCACATCACTGATATTATTCTCTGCTCTATATATACACATACAACTGTGTATAATGTTACATACAGTATGGTATATGGTGGAAGAAGTATGTAGATTATTTTTACGCTCTTTGTGTGTGTGTGTGTGTGTGTGTGTGTGTGTGTGTGTGTGTGTGTGTGTGTGTGTGTGTGTGCGTGTGTGTTTTAATCATCATCATTCCGCACTTCAATGCAACTCTTATTTATCCGTTTTATTCCTAAGTTTCATATTCAGTTTTTTTCCATAACCCAATTTTTAATGTGTTTATTATGCTCTGTGTCTTGATGACTTAACGTCTAATGTTTTGGTAAAGCACTTTATTTGTACTTTGCTCTACAAATAAACTCGCTGTGCCTTACCTTGCCTTGCGTGTGTGTGTGACTGTGTGTGTGTGTGTGTGTGTGTGTGTGTGTGTGTGTGTGTGTGTGTGTGTGTGTGTGTGTGTGTGTGACTGTGTGTGTGTGTGTGTGTGTGTGTGTGTGTGTGTGTGTGTGTGTGTGTGTGTGTGTGTGTGTGTGTGCATGTTTCTGTCTGTCTGTCTGTCCGTCCGTGATCATCATCACATGATGACGTCATAGAATCTATGCCTGTGACATCATCTATCATCGATGACAGATGACAGATGGGAGCCATTTATATCCGTTTCTATGTGGATCCCCAGATCTGCATAATGTCCTAGTTTAGTTGCATGTCAAAGTAACAAAGCCACAATATAGAAATACTTAATTACAAGTAGCAGTTACAAATGCAACATTTGTACACTTGAGTCAAAGCACTAAAGCGTCGGCCTGGGTTGTTAGCTCAACCGCTGCTGAGCCAGCCTAACGGCGTGCCGCGGGTTTGACTCCCAGTCCCGATCCCGGCAGCCTTTGCCGCGATGTCTTTTCCCCCATCTATCTCCCCATTTCCTGTCAATCTTTAAAGTACTGAAGCGTCGTCAGAATATGCTTAGAGCAAACAAACATTTCGGTGTGTATTCTCTCTTCCTGTTTCCTTGTGGTTGATCAAAACAGTCTCCGTATAAATAACTTGTGGGCTACTGTACTTCCACGAACCATTCTGCCGTACACTATTATTCAAAGCATGCACTGATTCATGCACATTAAAAAGGTGTCTGACTGCCTTTACAGCACAAAGACATCTTAATCCATGCGTTTTAGGAACAAAGAAGATGTTTAGGCATCAAACTTGCATCGGATGCTGAGAAAATGCTGGATTAAAATGTCTTTGTACTGTTAAGTTAACTATTATTCATCTGTGCACAAGCAACGCTTTGAGTGTGGGTGTTGTTTTAGTGCATGGAAGGCTCCTATTTATAGTCTCTCTTGTTTATGTTAATGCTAAATGGTCTGCATTGGTATAACGCCACTCTGCAAGCGCTTTACAATGTATTTGACATTCATCCATTCCCACACTGAACTAGCCCCAAAACGCTATGTGCACCTCAAATTTTGAGGTATTTTCTTTACTACTCTAGTATTTCCAATTTTCAATACTTTTACTTCTACTCCACTATTACACCTGAAAGGCAAATATTGTATGTTTTACTCCACTATACAATCATTGGAAAACCTTAGTACTACTAGTAGATTTTCATTATTGTAACAAGACATAGCCTACGTTAACTATACTTAAAGGGATATTTCACATGTTTGGGTCATTTCCATGTGTACTTGGCCTTAAGTGATCCCCCCAGACAGTTTTTACGTTTACTATTTAGATATTTTATTTTGTAAATGCCCCGTGGCCCCGCCCCCTCCCCCATTGAAACCCATTCATCTTCAAACTTCTAATCCGTGAGGGGGCCGTCATTTTTCGATAACTTATTTCACGTTCAATTTCTGACGTTATAATAAAAGGACTATTTTCAGAGCGCA
>NC_139697.1:75543615-75548615 GCF_964188405.1 Protomyctophum parallelum | reverse complement strand
CCAACAAACACATGTACGCTTGCCAAGAAGAACATTGTTGAGAGCTTCTATACGTGTTAATAAACCAGAACACACATGCTGACTAGTCCCCACTGTACAGTATTGTACTGTATATCCAGGGCTTCATAACATCTAGTCTGTACAGTATTATATATCCAGGGCTTCATACCATCTAGTCTTATCATTGAAGACAATTAATCAAACTTCCATGCAATGCGTAACTTTATTTTCACGTTGTGAATGAAACACTCAATCTGTATGCTAGATTAATATGATAATGAAACACATCTCTACCTGTTCTTTTATTGATTTTTTTTAGCCAATGAAAATCTTTATCCCACGATTTTGTAACCAATTTTTCACCCGGTGCCAATTGCCTAATCTGTAATCCTGGGCGCTCTACTCTCCCTCTGCCAACCTGGGTAGAGCCCCGAACCGAGCTCATACTTTAATGCATGAGGAGTGAGCAGGCCGCTTCTTATCACCTGACAGCAGGATGTTTCCCCGGTTTGACGTAGCGTGTGAAAGGAACACGTTATTCCAACCAGTTCCTTTCCCCTCCATCGGTCACCCCGGCTGACCAGGGGGAGGCCGTGTAGGCTACAGGTGGCTGCCTTATACACACTCGCCCATTTGGGCCATGGCTCTTTAGACGACTGGTAATGTACGCGGCTTGTTTGTAACTCAGAGAGTCTACAAATGGAACTGCCATTTGTACATACTCAGAGTTAAATTAACAGTGATTTTACAATATACATTGGGGTCCCAGACCCTTTTAATGGGGGCCCGTAGCCTAATTCAGGTCAAACCGCGGCTTTTTGCGGCTCTAGCACTGCTAGCACTGCTAGAGCCGCATAAACCTTGTCGTATGGGGGTCCTTGGCATATATTTTCAAATGCGGGTCGGCGAGCTAATAAAGTTTGAGAACCACTGCGCTAGGGGACACGGGGACAACACGGAAACCAAAAATAAGGGACCCATAAAAATGTGTCCGTGACCCACAAATGGGTCCCGACCCACTGTTTGTGAAACAGCGCCGTATAGGCCTATATATAGCACAGAGTAACGTGTATGCGTGCACACGGTTATGTGTGTGTGTTGACTGCAGACAGTGAGTCACCATGTTGACTCACACCTTACAGGAAGGTCATCCCGACCCCGGCCATGACAGAACACACACACACACACACACACACACACACACACACACACACACACACACACACACACACACACACACACACACTTCTTTAAGGCGCTTATGTAATTTCCTGTAGTGCATGCTTACATCACACTGTGTCACGTGTGTGTGTGTGTGTGTGTGTGTGTGTGTGTGTGTGTGTGTGTGTGTGTGTGTGTGTGTGTGTGTGTGTGTGTGTGTGTGTGCGTGTGTGTGTGTGTGTGTGTGTGTGTGTGTGTGTGTGATGAGTGAGTGTGAGAGAGAGAGAGAGAGAGAGAGAGAGAGCATCAACTAAACTCCTCAAAGTATTGAATCAATAATTTTCCGGTAGGTAAAACCATACTGTCACACATACTGTATAACTACGTGTGACTTCTCACCTCAGCGTAAAATCTAGTGACATTTTCTATGATTCGGGATGCAAGTCATGAGGGTATTACTATTCATTCATATTCTATGGAGAGACTATTTTATTCTACAAGCAATTATCCCTGAATGTCAGTTTGATGACAACATTAACCTGAACTAGTAAATGTCAAAATCTATTTTTTCAGCATACAATCCTGACCCTTAAGACTGAGTTTTGAGTTTTTAACCGTATTATTATTTGAACAATTTTTTGGAAAATGTTTGGATTTTGGCTGCTTATTCTGACTTTCCGTTATACATACCGTAGATGCACTTAGACCACGTCACCACACACACGCACACGCGCGCACACACGCACACACACACGCACACACACACACGCACACGCACACGCACACGCACACACACACCACAGACATTGGAGGTGTCAACTGTAGTGCGTATAGAGCAGCGTTCCCACGGTGAGAGCAAACAGTGGGTGCGATTGTTAACACATGTGCAGGAGCCAGGGTGTCGGCCCGGGCGACGGTGACATCATCACACCACGCCAGGAGGAGGCCAGCGCGCCCCTGTTCCCTTTGATGAGGTCACCGCCGTCACAGCCAATCCTGGACCGGAGCCAGCGTGGATGGCGGCCAATAGCGACAGCTGTTGCTTTGGGACGCGACCCCGGCGTTGCCCACCCAGCATGACGGGTTCAAAGTGTAGTCAGAACACCATGCTTCACCGGGCTGGCCTGATGTGCACGTGAGCACGTGAGCACGTGAGCACGCACGCACACTTACAGAGACATACTGTACGCATAGAGAAATGCACATGTGTGTCAGACACACACACACACACGCACACACACACTAACACTTACACAAACAGTACAGCTAGCTTGTGGTGATGTCGTAGTGTAACCAGAAACTTCCATTGAACACACAGATGCCTGATGAGAAGTCATTGAGGGAAAAGTGCAGTACAGTGAGTCAGCATCTGTAGACTGTATGTGCGTAAAAGACAACTTTTCATATGTGTCAAGGTGGGACGGCAGCTGCAGTGGCTCAGAATGTAAAGAGAGAGAGCTGGCCTTTGAATTGGACGGTTCCCTGTTTGAACCCATAGGCTCATCCCGTCGTCGCAGTGTCCTTGAGCGAGACGCTGAACCCCCTAACTGCTCACGACCAACGAGCAGGTGGTTGTGCCTTGCGTGGTTTCACCCGCCGTTCAAGTGGGTATGTGTGAATATATGCAAAGCGCTCTTTAAAGCACTTTTATAAATGCACCGTTTACCATGTATCACGAGAGGAGAACTCATGAAGGGTGCATTAAGAAGCAAAGATTGCTGCAGGCGCTCAGGTGGTCCATTCTGGAGGCACTTCAAACGTCTGGACTCGATACGAATGCAATTGGCCCGTGTTCGGAGGGGGGGGGGGGGGGGGGGGAGGTATTAGTCACTGCATGTAGCGGGGAGTGTTGGGCGGGAGGAGTAGGGCGGAGGCCCTATGTCCACCTCTCGGTGGGGGCTCCTCACTGGCAGGAGAGTCAGTAGGATAGGACAGCGGTGACAATACAATTTGGGGAGGAATTCATTGCTGTACTAAATTGGCATGGAGGAAAAGGGTAAAAACTAAAAACAAAGACTTTAAACCATCCTGGTGGAAAGTGAGGAGCTGCTCAATGTACTCACAGTCACTTTCTATCCACCACAACATGTGGTATTCTCACTGGCATAGAACTACAGAAGCGTGCATTGCACACATGAAAACAATACACACCCTCTGATTGTGTGTGTGTGTGTGTGTGTGTGTGTGTGTGTGTGTGTGTGTGTGTGTGTGTGTGTGTGTGTGTGTGTGTGTGTGTGTGCGTGCGTGCGTGCACAGTACGGTGCACTTTGAGATGACAGCTCTTTGTACTTGTGTTAATTGTTTACATGTGTTGTTGTCATCCTACAAAGCGCTCCGGCTGGTTGTTATGCAGCTGATGAACAAATGATTAATTTACGATCGTGTGTGTGATCTGGAAGTAGACACACACACACACACACACACACACACACACACACACACACACACACACACACACACACACACACACACACACACACACACACACACACACACACACACACACACACACACACACACACACACACACACACACACACACACACACACACACACACACACTCCTCCTTGCAGGGTTAACCAGTGCAAATCTACGAAGCAAATCTACAAAGTCACAATTCGTCACTGTGCGACGTGGTGTGTGTGTGTGTGTGTGTGCATGACATGCATGTACGATGTGTACATGTACGTGCCCGCATATGCCTGTGTGTGTGTGCGTGTGTGTGTGCATGCGTGTGTGTGTGCGTGAGAGAGTATGTGTACCTTGGGAAGTCTCTCAGGGTCACCAGGGTGTCTGGGAATGACCTTCTGAAGCCTCTGGAAGCCATAGTCTATAGTCGGCTCATTTAACGCTGAGAGAGAGAGAGAGAGAGAGAGAAGAGAGCACAAATCATTCGTTTTTTTTAAATGGACAGCTTCCATAAGGAGACAATAGACCCATATAATGGTGCATGGATCAACAGCATGCACACTTTGGCAAAACCGTTCATCAACCATTTATCTCTCAACCAGAGAGAGAGAGGGGGGGGAGAGAAGGATGGAGAGAGAGAGAGAGAGAGAGAGAGAGAGAGAGAGAGAGAGAGAGAGAGAGAGAGAGAGAGAGAGAGCGGAGGGAGAGAGAGAGAGGAGGGAGAGAGGGAGGGAGAGAGAGAGAGGAGGGAGAGAGAGAGGAGGGAGAGAGGGAGGGAGAGTGTGCATTGGAAACAACAACAACATGGTTATATGATGAATCAATAGAACAAATGATCATTAGTCAGTAGTCCAGGTAGCAGACAGTGATCCAGAGTCCAGACAGTAGCCAGGAGGCCCAGAATTCTAGGGAACGACGTCTGCTGCACTGTAAGCCTCCAAGACAAGGATCTTCTGTTCTTACAGTATGTACAGTATAGCAGAACTTCTAGTGGGGTCCATTGATCCATCCAAATGGACCCTACAAGGTCTGTCACTCTGAGAGTGTAGATGGACCCATATAAGATCTACTGTATGTATTGAATTCATTCATTGTCAGGACATACAAGACATGCAACACAATTGACACTGTAGGATTTGACTGTGTAATCCACCATCATTTGAAGGTTCGTTTACATTGCTAAATTAAAGTAACAGATCTCTAAGCCATCAAAACCGGGAAAGCATCTGTGTCATTTTAGATTTTTGACTTGGCTATTCAAAAACAGCACATGTACAAGCTCGCAGGGCGTCAATGTACTGTACATCTGCTATTTTTGAAAATGTTTTGGAACATCTCGAAAGTGTGAGAAGGGCTGATTTAGAAGGTATTGGTACCATAGAGTGGGCCTTTGGTCTCAGAGGGCTACAGTAAGGTGAAGGTATTGGTA
>NC_139697.1:75533615-75538615 GCF_964188405.1 Protomyctophum parallelum | reverse complement strand
ACAGTGGGCTTGAAAATAGCAGATCTACAAGCTCACAATGGGTCGCAGTACATCGGCCATTTTCAGAGCGCAACCAAATGTAAAATCTGCCATTAGGACACCATCAAGGACTGCTAACATGTAACGTACATTTGTGTAGACAAAATCAACTGTATAGATTTAGTCTTATGATATAGCTCAACCGTCTGGGCACCTAGGCTACCAAAGCCAGCCGGATGGCGTGCCGAGAGTTCGACTCCCGAGCCCGACGGCCTTTGCCGCGTGTCACTCCCCATCTCTCACAACCTTTACTGTCTGACTACAGTTCCCTATCAATAAAGGCATAAAAAGCTGCAAAACAAATCTTACGATATTTTTGGGACATTTATTTCACCCCCCCCCCCCCCAGTTGTAAATGAGGGTACTACACACCGAAACCAGGCATTTGATCTGAGGTTCAGACCGTTTTCAACCAATTGAATTAGGAGGAAATGTAGGAAGGGAGATCACCAAGAAAAGCTTTGTTAATGAAAATATACCAATGATGCAGCCTGCAAGATGTCAATGAGGACCAACCAACTGCAGCATACAGGGTATGTACAGTGATGGGTTCTGAAAGGGGAGTTAGTTATGAATCTCAGTGCAGCATGGTACAGGGAATCCAATTTGGCCAAAGTGGAGGAACAAGCAAACCTATAAATGGTATCACCAGCTGGGACAGAAAGAGACCAGTGACCAATTGTTTGCAATTGCTCAAAACAAGCCTTCAGTCTGTATAGAAGAAGCCCAACGTGAATTTAAGCTTCTTGCACAAATAATCAATATGAAATAAAAAATGTACAGTAGGTGTTTATCCAACCAGAAACCAAGGTATTTGTAGCGCTCCACCCACTCAATGGGAGTTCCATCCAGAGTGGTGATACTAACAGAGGCTGGAATAGTACGTGGAGTGAACAACATATAGGGTGGTCCACGGTGTCGAAAGCCTTGCTTAAGTCAAATAAACAGGGCCTGCAAAAATAATGACTTATCCCACGCAGCCTAATGTCACTAAGACAGAAAGGCATGCTGTGGATCTGAACCCTGACTGCATGGGGTGACAAAAACTAGACAAAAACTATTCAGATGACTAAAACTAAATAAAAAATTGCTGTCAGAATGAACACTTCCTTCCTTCTTCTCCCTCCCCCCTGCCTCCCCCTTCCCTCCCTCCATGCACATGTCCAGGGGCAGATCAATACTCATAGAAGTTTCATGAGAGGAGCAACAGCCCCCCCCCCCACACCGCTCCTCCTGTTTCACAGTAAAAAAAAAGGAGGGAGGGAGGGAGGAGAGAGAGAGAGAGAGAGAGAGAGAGAGAGAGAGGGGAAGGAGAGACGTTACCAACATAGCAAATAAAAAGAGTAAAAGATGGAGATGTCAATCGTTATATAGGTCGTGGGGGTTTGGTTAAAAGGCGGCGCCATTATCTGCTCCCCCGGTCCCCACCAGTGTCCCCCCCCCCCCCCCCCCAAGAGGGTACATTTTTTACAGTCTCAGTCTCTCCTCTGTGCAAAGAATCACGCACATTATGGCCAGAGGAGAAAAAATTAGAACAACTTTATTTAGGAAAAAAAAAAACACGCACACAGTACAATCCTCAGTGTCTATTTAACAATTTGTAACTCTGAGGGTGCACAATTGTAACCAAATGGACCGTAATTGTAAGCTCTCAGAGTTAACACTGTGTGCAATGGTAAAGTACACGAGGTGGAAATGATTGATTGATTGATTGATTGCTTTATTAGCGCCACATAAGAAAACACTACCGTTTTGAAAACAATGCTAAACGGAGGACACATTGTGGTGGCCCTCTATGTACTCGATTCACCGTCAACACAATACAATACAATATGCAATAGAAAACATATACTATCACAAAGACACGCTCTGTGTCGTATTGTCGACGGACAAAGGCGATTTGAGGTCTATTGGACAATCTTGACAGCTTGGTAGACAGAGTGTGGTAAACGAGTGGAGAGAGAGAGAGAGAGAGAGAGAGAGAGGAGAGAGATACAGAGGATGAGGGAGGATCGATCCTCTGGTCAGCCTGCAGTTCAATACCACTGAATTATTACTCCATTCTACTCCTTATGAGACATGTTGTGTGTGTGTGTGTGTGTGTGGTGTGTGTGTGTGTGTGTGTGTGGCGCGCGTGCTGTGCGTGCTGTGTGCGTGTGTGTATATGTGTGTGTGTATGTGTGTGTGAGCGTGTGTGCGTGTGTATATGTGTGTGTGTATGTGTGTGTGAGCGTGTGTGCCTGTGTGTGTGTATATGTGTGTGTGAGTGTGTCCACTTACAGATGGATCAATACAGTACAATCTGGGTTTTTAACATTGCATCTCTCTCTCTGTCTGTCTCTGCCTCGCACTGTTTCTTGTGGTCCGTGTGTCTATGTATGTGTGTGTGTGTGTGTGTGTGTGTTGCGTGTGGCGTGTGCGTGTGCGTTGTGCGTGTGTGTGCGTGTGTGTGCATATGGATGTGTTTATTGCTTGTCAATTTATTATTGTATGTTTGTTATGCAAGTATGCGGCGCTGAGAATGTAAATGTTTCTAACTAGGCTTTGGCCAGCATACGGCAATGTGTGTGTGCGTGTGCGTGTGTGTGTGTGTGTGTGTGTTTTTCTGTGTGTGTGGTAGGCCATCTGTTTAGCAGACTACTCACCATCTTTCCCTCATATCTCTCTGATTTACAATTACTTTCAACTTTTGCCCCCATCTGAGTCTGTGTACATGTGTGTGTGTGTGTGTGTGTGTGTGTGTGTGTGTGTGTGTGTAAAAATGTGCCTGTGTACGTGTGTGTGAGCGCGTGAGCGTGTGTTTAATTGCTCGACGGTCCCTTACACCCAGGGGCGACCGCGGCTGAGATGCTGAAAGACCGCACTAGCCAATGGGCCATCGGCGCTGTGACCTTCCACCCCCGACTTCCAGAGAAAAGGACGACCTTGGGGGCGGGGTCAGGTGACCACGCCGACAGATCCTGTTTCTCCGGGTCGCATGTTGAAGCCATCAGCCAATCGCAAGGTCACCGGGGTCAGCTCCGCCCAATAGGAGAAGCCGGTATATAGTCAGCAGACGGCCCAATTACTGAGTGGCTTAGCCTCAGGGGTGCAGGGGGCCATGTGCATGAATGTTTACACGCCGCGCAGCAGCACACACGCTAAACTCACTACCTCTATGTGTACATAATTGTTCTGTGTTTCTCTGCATATATATAAGCTCTATAGATCTTTTATAACACATATCATAATAGATCAATATGGGAATGTGCATACGAAGGCACACGTATGCAGTTGCACAACTGGAGAGGAAAACTCCCATGCACAATTAAGCACTTACCCTATATACTTTGTTGAGCGGGGTTCCCCAGGGCTCTGTACTTGGGGTTCCCCAGGGCTCTGTACTTTCTGCCCTTCTTTTTTCCCCCTCTATAAACAAATCTCTTTGCTGCAAATCTACAAGCTCGCAACAAGTTGTGTTACGATGCGTGGTGAGCTTGTAGATCTAATCCTTGGCCGAATCTTTCATTTTCACCAATTATTTGCCTGTTATGACATGCCAAGAATAGGGACGCTATCGGGTTTATATGCCTATACGATTAGGGGGGGGGGGGGGGGGGGTGAGGGGCAGAGATGAATAAGTATAACGTAACAGATTGTGAAATTGACGAGGGTAGCAAAAAATAAACAATACTTGCCTATGGTGGCAAATTAAAGAAAAATAAATATATCTGCTGTCGAGGAGAAACCACAACTCCAAAATGTTCATTTTCCAGGAAAGTAAGAAAACCTTATATTTAAAAAAGTAAGTGTACAAAACTCTTATGCTGGCATTCAAAGCAACCAAAGGCATGGCACCCCCATCTCAGGTCCTCCAACGCTGGCCTACTTGAAGTGCCTAAAGGTATGTGCACAAAAAAGTACGGTGAGGCAGCTTTTGCTTCTATGGCCACCCAACAGCCTGGAATAAACTTCCATTCAAGCTCAGACACGCACCCTCTGTAGACATTTTTAAATCTCAACTCAAGACTCACCTCTTCACCCTTGCTTTTAGTTGAGTTTTATTTATTTTATGTGTTTTTATTTATTTTATGTTCTTATATTCGGTTTTGTTCTCTGCTATTGTTCTATCATTTTAACTACTTGTGTTTTATTGTATTTTATTTTTGTGTCCTGCCCTGTGAAGCACTTTGAGCTGCATTTTATGTATGAAAAGTGCTATACAAATAAAGTTTATTATTATTATTATTATATCTTGCTAGTTTGATCGAACCCTACACCTCCCGTGCGCTCAGATCAGCCAACGCAGGGAAGCTGGAGGTACCTTCACTAAAAGCACCGGGGCAACGCTCCACACGTCCCAAACTCTTCTCCCTTCTGGCTACTATGGAATGTGCTTCCCATTGCAATCAGAACTGCAGCCTCACTCCCGATCTTTCGCCTCGCCTCTTCAGACTCCATCTAATAGCCCGTAGCACTTGTCGCAGCACTTGCCATAGTCTTGACGACCTTACAGGCGTATGCAAAGGCTCAATTTATGTAACTTAGATAGCATTTTAGGTAGACATAGCACTATATAGTATATGCATAGTTCATTATATCGATATTCCACTATTACGTTCTTAGCATAGGTATGATTTGACTATTTGTATGTATTTGATGTAGTACCATGTCTTTTGTTCCTGCTTACTGTAAATCGCTCTGGATTAAGAGCGTCTGCTAAATGTATAATTTGTAATTGTAAATGGTACTGTAATTGTATATATTGTCAATACTTGCATGAGATAAATATTAAATCCCTTTCACGTATTAAGGAATTCTACTAAAGTAACAACGGAGATATGATCAAACAAAGAAAGAAATGTGCAGGGTTTATATCAGAATAACTGGTTGCTTTGTGCATGCACTGTGGTCCATATAGTCAGGGTTTATATCAGAATAACTGGTTGCTTTGTGCATGCACTGTGGTCCATATAGTCACA
>NC_139697.1:75525415-75533415 GCF_964188405.1 Protomyctophum parallelum | reverse complement strand
GTGGGGTAGATTCAAGGAGAAGATCATGAGAGCAACAGGCGAGAGGCCAATGGTGAATATACATTATTAATGTGCATTTATAATAACATGTTGTGTTGTAATGTGTTAGATTGTAACAGAGTATGTATTGTGCCTCTTGTTTTGTCTCCCAAATTCAGATTTAAAACCATAGAGGTAACATAGAGAAACCATAGGTAAACATGAGCATAGGTGATGCAAAGGTGGTAGTGTTGAACTAATCTAATACCAACAGCTAAGTTGTACCAGATCGAGAGAGCGAAGAATGGCTCTCAAGTGGCCGGTCTGGGCCAGCTTAGAATGTTTCAATGTGAGCTGAAATCCCAGCCGACAGATAGGATAGGAACAGGCTATTAGGCAAAGATCCGGGGTACTGTATCCACCTGTGTCGGCGGGAGGGGGAAACAAACAGTGTGTATGTATGAGTGTTTATGTGTAATAATGAGTGAATAAAACCTTATAAAAAGCATGCGTTTGTAAAGAGAAGCGATTATTGGAACATTTTAGTTCAGTCTATGCGTGTTGAATCTTAGTTAAAGTCTTGCCGGTTGCTGAGTCCGTCGGATACTCGGTTAATCTCCCGAAATCCGAACACTAAGTATTAAGATATGGCAAAATTAAACTATGGGTTTCTGCTGTCTTTCCTACACTCCAATAACTTCAGAGACATTTAGTTCCAAGCTTTAAAATAACATTACTTACATTTGAAACAAATGCAATTAAAATTGTATGATAAATATGTTTGCACAGGAAGCTGGGATGGATATGCTACCATGCCATTACTGTCGGTTGGATAGCCGGTCTACAAGCTATATTTTCTCCTTTTGTGTAAAACTGTAGTATGACAAAGTAACGTAGGTTATTCATCTATGGAAAAAAACATGAAAACTTAAAATATTGGAGATAAGAGGTTTCTGGTCGACAGCAACAATATCTGATGCTGCCTTCAAAACGGTCTGAAAGGAGGCACAGTCAAACCTCTGAATGGGACGGTCCTCCATGCCTTCAAATGCTGCCTCAGAAAGCAGCAATATAGGCCTACTCTTTTATTTTTTTATTTTTCATTTGAGACGGAGCCAATGTATTGTCCCACGGCATGTGGACCAGACCCCACCCAACGGGCACTGGAGCAGGCTCAAAACAAAACAGGAAAAAACTACAAGTATTTGCGTGTGACCTGACCCTGTTCCACACTGCTATAGAGGACTGAAAACATGCGCACGCACACACGGACAATAATGGCTTCTTCTCAACAGACGATCCAGTAAGTGCAGGAAGAAGCATAATATAGTTGAGACGAATAACAGTCCAAGTCCCTACTAATTATCCATAATGTATAAATGATGGAGGGTCAGGACAGCTAGGCCTTTTCGGGGAGGGGTCAGAATAAATTATGGACTTAAGACGTTATTCGTCTCACCTGCTTTGGTGAAGCTCATATTTATATTTGTAGATCTACTATTTTTGCAAATCTTTGAATATACATATTTTCACTTTTTCAGTGAACATTTTTAACTCAAATCTTTTCGTCTTTGGGTTCCTACTAGCACCAAGACTTTTCAGATGGGGGTCTGCGCCTCCGCGGCCAAATATCCTTGAGTTGAAAAATGTAAGAAGCACTTAAGGCCTCTGCACTGACTCTAAACCCCAGAGACTCAGAGAGAGTCTGTACACACGTTACTGTGCTAAAGTATGACTCTCAACACAGTAAACAAACCCTTCAGCTCCTCTCTCTCCCTCTCTCTCTCTCTCTCTCTCTCACGCACACACGCACACGCACACGCACACGCGCACACACACACACACACACACACACACACACACACACACACACACACACACACACACACACACACACACACACACACACACACACACACACACACACACACACACACACACACACACACACACACACACACACACTTATACTTATACTGTGTGCATCACAGGCATGCACAGATGAACTCACACAAGCGATCGTACAGTACATGCACCCACATCATGCACGTACAGTACAGTACAGTACAGTACAGCACTCAGAGACACATGCAGATGTTCACGTGGGTTGAAACTGTTGTTGTTGTTGGATGCCCGCCACGGTTGCCACCACACACATACTCCCTGTCAGTTGCGTGTGTGCGTGCGTGCCTGCGTGTAGGTTTGTGCATGTTTCCGTGTGTTTGTTTAACTCCCTAATGAGTTCCCTCCCTAAAGTATCCCCACTCTCACTCTCTCACACACACACACACACACACACACACACACACACACACGTTCGCTGAGTAAACAACCAGTAGAGAGGTTGAAACAACATGCAGGTCCTCTGAGATCTCTCTCTCTCTCTCTCTCTCTCTCTCTCTCTCTCTCTCTCACACACACACACACACACACACACAGGCAGACTATAACAAAGCCACATACAGCAGTCATGCAGACAGACAGACAAACAGTCATGCAGACAGTCATGCAGGCAGACAGACAGACAGACAGACAGACAGACAGACAGACAGACAGACAGACAGACAGACAGACAGACAGACAGACAGACAGACAGACAGACAGACAGACAGACAGACAGACAGACAGACAGACAGACAGACAGACAGACAGACAGACAGACAGACAGACAGACAGACAGACAGACAGACAGACAGACAGACAGACAGACAGACAGACAGACAGACAGACAGACAGACAGACAGACAGACAGACAGACAGACAGACAGACAGACAGACAGACAGACAGACAGACAGACAGACAGACAGACAGACAGACAGACAGACAGACAGACAGACAGACAGACAGACAGACAGACAGACAGACAGACAGACAGACAGACAGACAGACAGACAGACAGACAGACGTCTCACCTCGCTCCAGACCAGCATGGTGCCAAAGATGACCTGCAGGCCGTCGAAGAAGTTGTCCCCTATGATGATGACCGTGGCTCCTCCTGTCGTCCAGCCTTCACTGGGACTGATGGCCTTGATGCATGGAGCTGCTATGGGGGGGGAATGGTTACAGTCAGTGTAGTGTGCATTGTCACACAGTTAAGTAAGTAAGTATTTCCTATTAGTAGTATTGGTTTATCATTGGTATCATCTAGAGCACGGGAGTCTATACTGTATCTCCCTTTCACAATGCACTTATATACCTCTGGGAGATGGATTGCTGAGGTGGAGCGCAACACCTACTATCAGCTCCAGTATAGGCTACTTTACAACACCTACTATCAGCTCCAGTATAGGCTACTTTACAACACCTACTATCAGCTCCAGTATAGGCTACTTTACAACACCTACTATCAGCTCCAGTATAGGCTACTTTCTTGCCACACCCAAGTCGAGCTTCTCATGGTGAGTTTGAGGTCCCCGGGATCGAACCCGTGACCTTGTGGTGGAAAGGTCGAGTGCTCTACCGACTGAGCTACCCGAACACCTGCGGTCCTTTCACACTTTTCACAATTATGTGGTGATGCTGAGGTGTGTGTGTGTGTGTGTGTGTTCAAGCACCCATTGGCTCAAGAACACCGCACATATGTGTACATATAGTACCATACACAGTAGCCTTAGTGAAAACCCCTTGCAAATGTCTTTTTATGGCTAGAATAAACTTGCCATGACTTAAGCTTCCAAAAATGAGAGCCGCTCGCGGACAAAGTAATTTACTGGACGGCATTAGGTCATTATTTGGTGCGCAGAGAGGTAATTATTTAATCTAAAACAATAGCACAAAAATATCTGCGAGGTTCGAGGGCTTCTTTCACGATGCCAGAGAGCAATTGTTGAGCATAATCGCTGGCATGGATAGATGTCGGTGCTTTCAGACAGAAACCTTGTAAGTCCATATTTCAGATTTGTATACGTTTTGTTAATTAATTAATGCGCTACTTCCTACTCCATCATACAAGATTGTCGCACAAAAGTAGTGAAAATTGCAGATCTACAATTGCTCTTTGGCATCGCCACTCGAGGCATTGTGCACTTGTAGATCAGCTATTCTCACTTCTTTAACCCATTAAAATCATGCAGGAAAGCATTTGTGTAATTTTACATTTTAACCACTTAACAATATTGTATACTTTGGCTATTCAAAAATAAAAGATATACAAGCTCATAGCGTGTCACTTTGTGGCACGATACGTGCTTGTGAATCTGCTATTTTTGAAAACATTTGAAAATCTTCTTCTTTTAAAGGTCCGCAGCAGCCAAATATACATAATTTTGGGGAACCTTGACATGAAAAACCACTGATATAGAAGCATATGTTTTTTTCAGAAAACTGTTAGGATTTAGAAGAAATACATTTTGTGGAATCGCCCTCAGGTCTGAATGTTTTTTTTTAATAATAATTAAAAAAGGAACAGTGTTCGGACTTACGAGGTTTACATCCCACGGCAACCAAATGACTCATATCGTTTTTCATCTAACTACACGACGTCACTGGCCAGCGTTAGCTGGGCTTAAACAGGCCCCATGTAGTCTGAACAGGACCCCTGGGTGTCAGATTGCCTGCTTATTAACGGCAGATCCGAGTCTAAAGTCCAAGCTAAACATTTGGGTCCTGGCATCAGACAGAGCTGACCTTCCCGCGGCAACGGGGGGCTTCCCCGAGTGCCTGTCCAAATCTGAATGAGCCAATTAGCATGTGACGATCTGGCCATTAGTAACGTGAGACGTGTTGCTGACGACAGTCCCGCTGAGTCACGAGTCACCGTGTGTCTGTTTATAAACTGCTGTTTCACATTGAACAGTTTCATTTTATAATATATTATGTTTTGCAACTACCCCACTGCCCGGTCAAGAAGCCTTTGCCTTTTGCCAGACCACCATTGTAAATAAGAATCTGTTCTTAATGACGTGGCCTGGTAATTAAATAAAGAACAACTAAATTAAACAAAATCTGTCATCTGTTGAAAACCCATCTGTGTATCCAATCAACAATGTGTCCTTAGTCCTGGGCCTAGCTGTCATAACAGGCGATTGAATATGTGATTAACAACATGTTATGAGCGTGGCTGTTGTAAATGAAGAGATTTGGAGTAGTGGGGGGAGAAAGGAGCTAGGGGAACAAGTATCTTCGCTGAGGGACTCTGGTCAGCAAAATGTTATAGGGTTTAAGCGGTTATTAATCCTGGCGTGTTACTGGACTGGACCTGAGCTCTATCCATGTCAGTGGAAAATAAATCAAGCCAATTAGCATGTAGCCTCGGAAACCCAGACGTTTATATTTCATGCTGGGAGAAAGCATGTGACTAAGCCTTCAGCAATGTGAGGTGAGGCGTGTTGACCACGGGCAGGGGACAGTCCAGTGAGTCACAAGTCACTCTCTTGTCATGTGTGGTCATCTGAGACTGAGAACGGAAGCAAACCCATCTGTTTAAAGTGTCTTACTTGACTTCATGCAAATTACATGAGGTTCAAGGTAGAAGAGACTGCATCTGTCACTGTCAGTGTGTGTCCCCTATACTGTACGTATGCACTATGCACGCGTGTTCGCACACACACACACACACACACACACACACACACACACACACACACACACACACACACACACACACACACACACACACACACACACACACACACACACACACACACACACACACACACACACACACACACACACACACGCACACGGCCCGCATGCAGAAACCCACCCAGTATGTTCACAGACACAGTAAATGAGGTGTGTGTGTGCGTGTACGTGTGCGTATGTGTGTGTGTGTGTGTGTGTGTGTGTGTGTGTGTAGGGGGGGGGTGTAAGTGATATTTGTTACACCTGTTACAAATTATTTCGAAGTTTGTCATATACAGTTTTTCGGGCGCGACCCCACAGTCTTTAACTATAATGAAGATGTGGCGTACAAGTTCAACATGCATGATTTCTACACAGAGGACAAATTCTTTCACCGAAAAGTTTAGGAGTTTGGAAAAAGGCAGTCCTCCTGAATGCTGCCATTGGGTATGGAAATGGAAAGGGGGGCATTTGCATTTCTTTCACCATAGTAAAAGCTATATTCATGGTCTGGAGAGGGCTTTTTTTATTTATTATTTTGGGCAGGGGCTCAAGACCCATTTGATGTCCATGTGTGCACGTGCCTACAACACACAGGGAGGTAGATATTGTCACTGTCGGCAGAAACCTTGAATCTCCATATTTTTATTTTGTATGTGTTTTTTTCTCTCTCTCTGTAAATTAACGCCCTACTTGTTCATACTACAGTGTTGCACCAAAGTAGCAAAATAATATAGCCCAGTAAGACCATGCACCCTCAAGCTTACAACGCTTCACAATGCGAGACTGAGCTTGTAGCTTTGCTATTTTTGCTTATTTTGTAAAAAAAAAGAAAAGTGAAAGGGGTTGAGTCAGCCTGTGGGTTTATGAATGTCGAACCCATGAAAAGCATTAACAGGTGACTAAATAATAACTACATTGGATGCACTGGAATATATCCTGAAAAGTAATCTGGTGTTGGACATATACAATGAAAAGTATTCTGGTGTTGGATATATACAATGAAAAGTACTCTGGTGTTGGACATATACAATGAAAAGTACTCTGGTGTTGGACATATACAATGAAAAGTACTCTGGTGTTGGACATATACAATGAAAAGTACTCTGGTGTTGGACATATACAATGAAAAGTACTCTGGTGTTGGACATATACAATGAAAAGTACTCTGGTGTTGGACATATACAATGAAAAGTACTCTGGTGTTGGACATATACAATGAAAAGTACTCTGGTGTTGGACATATACAATGAAAAGTACTCTGGTGTTGGACATATACAATGAAAAGTATTCTGGTGTTGGACATATACAATGAAAAGTACTCTGGTGTTGGACATAAACAATGAAAAGTACTCTGGTGTTGGACATATGAAAAGTATTCTGGTGTTGGACATATGAAAAGTATTCTGGTGTTGGACATATACAATGAAAAGTACTCTGGTGTTGGACATATACAATGAAAAGTACTCTGGTGTTGGACATATACAATGAAAAGTACTCTGGTGTTGGACATATACAATGAAAAGTACTCTGGTGTTGGACATATACAATGAAAAGTACTCTGGTGTTGGACATATACAATGAAAAGTACTCTGGTGTTGGACATATACAATGAAAAGTACTCTGGTGTTGGACATATACAATGAAAAGTACTCTGGTGTTGGACATAAACAATGAAAAGTACTCTGGTGTTGGACATAAACAATGAAAAGTACTCTGGTGTTGGACATATACAATGAAAAGTACTCTGGTGTTGGACATATACAATGAGAAGTACTCTGGTGTTGGACATATACAATGAGAAGTACTCTGGTGTTGGACATATGAAAAGTATTCTGGTGTTGGACATATACAATGAAAAGTACTCTGGTGTTGGACATAAACAATGAAAAGTACTCTGGTGTTGGACATAAACAATGCTTTCCACCCGGCCAGGCCGTGACAATATGTACTTGTAAGGGTGTCCATGTCCATCTAGCTCTGTGTCAGTGTGTTTGCTATTCTAATCCCAACCATGTGTCAACCTATTGTTTGTGTTAGCATCTATAGCTAATCCCACGTCAAACCAACAATAAGAGCGCATGCTGAAGAGCCCCCGCAGCCCGCGTGCGTGCGCGCGCACGTGTGTGTCCGTGTGGTTTCAGAGAGGTTTTCACTTGTCAAAGATTACACCCTCCAGTCTGCTTTGTGTGTGAAAAGGAAGACTAATGATATTAGACCTGGCAAAGACCACACACACACACACACACACACACACACACACACACACACACACACACACACACACACACACACACACACACACACACACACACACACACACACACACACACACACACACACACACACACTTTATGTCTTTGTTGTAGACAGACACATACACAACCACATCATCACGCACAGTGTGCAATGTGTGTGTGCGTGCGCATGTTGGATTAGCCAGATGGAGGAGCAGGAA
>NC_139697.1:75512915-75520415 GCF_964188405.1 Protomyctophum parallelum | reverse complement strand
ACAAACACTCAAAAATCTAAAGACAATTTCGACAACAAATAAAAACTAGCCTAAAATGATAGGGAGGGGTTAGATGGTGGGGGGGAGGCAGTAAAGTATGTGGTTCACTATCTCTCCTCCCCTCTCTTTAGCTTCCTCTCCATTGCTTTCTCTCTCTCGCATACAGAGAGTGTATGTATGTGCGTGAACCTCCAATACGTATGCGTGTGTGTGCGTGCGTGCATGTGTGTGCGTGCGTGTGTGCGTGCGTGCGTGCGAGGGTGAGTGTGTGGGTGTGACGGCGCGGCGCGGCCCACTGGCAGGTCTGAGTGTACAGAAGCAGGCGTTAATGAGCTGGGGTCTCGTTGGGAACGGCGGGGCTGTGGATCCCGCATGGCTAATTACCCTGACCCCTCGACCCCCGGGTGACAGCCTATATCACAGCGGAGGACAGACACAGTGACCCCTGTTGACCCGCCACTGTCTAGCGCTCCTCACAGCGCTAGCATAGCATGGCGCTTTAACACTGCGTTCAGCACCTTGTTCAACCCCTCTGCATGCCGCACAACACCGTACCATGCTTTAACTCAGAGTGTTTGAAGATGCTGCTCGGAAACCTCTCTCTCTCTCTTTCTTTCTTTGTTTACTTCATATTTTCTTTCTTTCTCAGTTTCCTCCTGTTTCTGGGTCCCGAGAGGTCCCGAGAGGTCCCGAGAGGTCTCGAGAGGTCTCGTCTCTTACTCTTTCTCCCTTTCTTTCTCGCACGCACGCATGCACACACGCACACGCACACGCACACACACACACACACACACACACACACACACACACACACACACAAGACAAGACTATGTGCGCATGAAACACGAAAAGGCCCAACGTATGTAGTCTTGCAAAGTGGGAGTTCTATCCCCCTGAACGAACACTCCTCTCCTCCCCTGTCAACATTTCGGTTGCGCTCTAGCAAAGGCACTTAAGAAAGGAAATGTTCTTTGCAGAGTTGTACAGCCACAGACAGTCTGCAAAGTATGTAAATGCTCTTCAACCTGCGGCAGGGTTTAGGAACATATTCCTAGACAGTGAAACCTTGCTCTTGTTTTAGCAAGCCAACCTCTGTTGTCAGAAGAAAAAAAACGTGTAAAAATGGTTCCGTGCCCAGAGAGGCCAGACCACCTCAGCGCTGAGATTTAAGCAACTTCTAGTTATCCTAACTAACCAAAGTAAAGTAAACTCAACGCACTTTTTTACTTACATCTTTTCTCCCCAATTTAGCCGTTATTGCCGATTAACCTGCTAGTGAGGAGCCCCCACCGGGAGGACGTGGATCCTCCGTCCTACTTCTCCCAGCCCGTAGGAATACGTGCAGTGACAAGCCGCACAGCTCCCCTCCCCCAAACATAGGCGAATGGCCGGGCTATAATGCGAACACGCCATTTTGGAAAGAACTTGGGCCCCTTCCCTACTTCCTTCACAGGTGCTACTGCTGATCTGCTAAAAAGAATCACACCTGTGTGAAGTGATCGTACAAATTTACTACCTAATTTCTCCTTTCATTGTCAATGGCAAATATGAGACGTGTGAGGACAATATTTATGTCATATTTGGCGGACATTTGACCCAATTTCACCTTTCATTGTCAATGGCAAATATGAGACGTGTGGGGACAAAAAGCTGTATATAGGAGGGGCCCTCAAAAAAGGAAAAACAGCACCCTCTGCTGTTTGTTTCCTTGAATTTCAAAAGACCTCAATAGAATGTGTATAACCGGATGTTGGCTCGGTTGGCCTGCCCTCAGCCCTCGACTTCCTCTGGGGAGCCTACGTTTTTATTCCCACTATCAACAATGTATGTACACATTCTCAATGGTCTTGCTGACAGATTCAGTAGCACAGCTCGGAATCTGTTCTTGAGAGATTACCGCTGATACTGATGAAGGCTCTGTTCCATTCTGGCCAATCAGAGTCAGGGTGCTGCTATTGTGCATGTTGGCTCACTGGAAACACTGCTACACCGGTGGGTTCCAAATGGCCCGTACGGGTATGTAACTCTGAGAGTGTACAAAATGGAACCAAATGGACCTGTAACCTGTAACCGGGATTTTTGGACAGTAATATATAAAAAAATACGTTTTTCAAAAGTCTGCCTCCTGTTGGCGCTATAACAGGCCGTTGGGGAAATTTTGGCACCGACCGGGTTAACGGTGCCGGAGATTAGCTGGTAACAGACGGACAGACGGACAGACACGCGCACACACACAAACGGACTCTCACACACACGGATGGAGTGCAAAACATACACTCTCCCCATGCCTTCGGCCTGGTGGAGACAATTAGTATCATTGGTAACACCTGTGAAGGAAGTATAGGGAAGGGGCCCGGAAGTAGGACGAGTTATTCTATGTGCACAGGGTATATAGAAGCTCGACGAATGTTAAAAAAATGAAAAATAAATAGCTGCGCACCACCCATCGTACAACTATGCAAAACTAAAGTTATCTTTCTAACTAACCTAACTCCAAAGTACACAGAAACTAGAGAGGTCTAACCAAAGGCAAGAAAGACATCAAAGTGCCGTGTTAATGAGGCCGAAATGTGTGTCATATAGTACGTATAGTTCCTCTAAGAACTTTCCGTGCTGATTCATTCCCAGGGTTTTTACCTTTCTTATATTATTATCAAATTAGGTGGCGTTCACCTTAGATCCCTGTCTATTTTGAGATTCTCTGTCTTCAATCGTTTCATCCGGTGAGACCGTTCTGAAGAGAAAGAAGAAAGCTATTCCGCATTTTAATGCATACAGAATTGATATCACTGCTGTCGAGTGGAAACCTTGTATGTAAAAAACGGTTCCTTTTTTTATTAGTATTTTAAAAAATAGCCGATCTGCAAGCTCACAACGCAATGCCTGAGTGAGCTTGTAGCTCTGCTGTTTTCACTATACTATAGTGTGACACTCTTGTACAGTATGATGAAGTAGGGCAGTGGTTCTCAAACAGTGGTCCGGGGACCACCGGTGGTCCGGGAGGGGGTTCCAGGTGGTCCCCATGCAAAATTATGGAGAGTTGGTAACCAAATGGATCCATATTAGATCTTTAACTCTTGATACTGTAAAAGGAAACCAAATGGACGGTTTAATTTTACACTCTCAAGTGTTAACTTATTATTAAAATCTGCATTACTTCATTTACAAGAAGTCTACACAATTAGAGAATGACAGTTATCTCTCCTATGGTAACAACATCAGTACAGCATGGAATTGTGCACAAATTCGTATCCAACGATAATAAAATATTGTAGGTTTTGAGTCTGAGAGGCTAAATGTCATCAAATGGTGGTCTTTGTAGGGCATTCATTCATTCATTCACAGGAAACACGCAGGAAAATAAAACATGGAGATACAAGGTTTCTGCCCGACTGCAACAATATGCCAATATGCCAAACCCCCACACACACTCTGCTGACCCCAGCTCTGACATCATCAGTGCCATTACAAGAAGACCCGCACGCACGCACACGCACACGCACACGCACGCACACACACACACACACACACACACACACACACACACACACACACACACACACACACACACACACACACACACACACACACACACACACACACACACACACACACACACACACACACACACACACACACACACACACACACACACACACACACAGCTTATATCCCTGAGTCCGGTCATGTTCTAGTGATAACAGTGCGGTTGACCTTTTGTTATATTGCGAGCAGTATCTCACACGCACACACACACACACACGCACGCACGCACGCAGAGAGGAGCTCGAGGACAGAAAAGAAGTACGATTGGGGGGTCGGACTCACCACTACTACATCACGTGCCATGGTTAAAGGGGAATACCACCCATTTTCAACATTGAACTATATGTCATTAATATACCCCTTCTGTTTAGCCTAGAACTTGGGGTCATGTGATCAGTGACATCATGAAGGTGTACACCTCTGTGAATGCAGGGTTAGAGTTAGTTCAAATAGCTCAGAGGATGTTAGGCTTAAGTTACCAAAAACTTCCTGTGTCTATTTATACATGTAGGCTATTGATATCACTCTCCTTAATGGTTAAATTGGACACAACAGACACATAGATAGCAACCAATTTGTGTAAATGATGTCAGCTGCACACAAAAAAGTATATAAATATATCCTCAGGATCTATAGTTACAGTCTAGTCAACCACAGTGTGATGCTATGTTCTTAGCATGTCACCCATGACCCATGATACAATATGCTAAAGTTTATTTAATTAATGTTTTTCTTTCTTTCTTTCTTTCTTTCTTTCTTTCTTGCTAGCTTGCAGCATAGCAGCGAAAGGCCCGCTTCCATTCATTATTCAGAGGCTGAGATGGCAATTATGGCTCCGAGCACAACTAGCATTAATATTTAATATACAAGACTAACACAGACCTGGAAGGACAGAAAGGAGAGGGGGGAGGAGGGGGAGAGAGAGAGAGAGAGAGAGAAGGGGGGAGGAGAGAGAGAGAGAATTAGTAGAATTATAGTAGCATCCTCTGCCCCCCACCCCCACCTTTTTACTGAAAATATACCTTTTTCTGCTACTGATAGGCCATGTATTGAATTCAATTGTATTGTATGTGTTTTTACTGATCAATTGAGTACAACGGGCCACAATGGAAACAAGCTCCCAGAGGCTTTTTGTGTTATCCGTGGTCTGTGCTTTATGATGAACAAAGTTTGATTTGTTTTAGATCCTTTTAGCAAAACTTTGACTGTGCTACTTGTACTGGTAGCACACTTGTTTCTAGTATTCAATCAATCAATCAATCAATCAAAGCAGTATGGTTTCCTGTTACAACATGGCACGAAAAGAGCAAATTCCCAGAAAAGAACAGATCCACAATGTGATGCTTAGATCTGTTATTGTTGTCATACTATAGGCATATACTAGTACAGCGAGGCTTTCAGAAAGCAGACGAGAATGTTTCTAGAACTCTGCTGTCACTTAAAACAGCAACAATGCCAACAGGGCAAGGGGTGACATCCGGGGGAATTCCAGCATTCTGCGGAGTGAGTGCATGTGTGTGTGTGTATGTGTGTGTGTGTGTGTGTGCGCCGTGCACATGTGCAGGTTTTAGCGTGTGCGTGTACACCGTCTGCAACTGTTTGTGTCCGTTTGTATTCCCTCAAGGCTGAGCTTATGTCCACACAGCCAAGAAAAACAATGCTGCCTCGTAGAAAAAAAAGTTTTTCCATCACTCGTATACGCACACACACACACACACACGAGCACATACACACACACACACACACACACACACACACACACACAGACACACACACACACACACACACACACACACACACACACACACACGCAGGCAGATCATGCATGATGTGCTAGCAGCAGCGTGTTCCTGCTGACAGGTGGAGAATTTCATCGCTGTTGCGCGCAGAAACCTCTCATCTCCACGTTTGAACCTTTTATGTGTTTTTTTCTCGTACGTAAATTAACGCCCTAGTTTTGTCACACTACAGTAGCAGCGAAAAATAACTGCAGGCCGTGACCCGTTTTGTCGGTTTGGAGCTTGTAGATTGGCGATTCTTTTTGGCGACTATTGAATTTGAATCCTGAAAAGTAACAGTTTTCTGGACGTATGAGGTTTCCACCCGACAGGAACGGTTTGGTACAGACACTGAACAAAAGATCACTGCCTGTTGTTCCTACTGCTCTCTCTCTCTCTCTACCTCTCGGTTGCTTCTTAGATGTCTTATTTTCCCCTGTCTGCCGAGGTATTTGCTGCAGCTCTCGGAGTGATAGCTTTAACTTGCCTCTGTCTCTCTCTCTCACACACACACACACACACACACACACACACACACACACACACACACACACACACACACACACACACACACACACACACACACACACACACACAACATCGCTGAAGGACACAAACCAATTTTGCATTAAACTAAACACACAAGGATCACATCAAGGAAACCATTTAGAGAGATTATGATAGAAGTGAAAAGGATCGCTCTCTCTGACTGTCCTTCTCGGTCTCTTTCAGATCAATCACTTCAATCCATGGCTGGGCATTTAGATCTAGACGCTGTGATTCAGAGCGACATTACAAATAAGCAATAAGCAAGGTAACCACACACATCAAAAGGCAGAGAGACTGTGTGTACTATAGTGTATCGGTAAAGTAGGATAAAGGGTAAACCAAGACCCCAGCATCGGTCTAGAGTCTAAACAATACTATCAGAATGATAATCTGAAACTGTCCATGGAAACAACACCAGGTGAAACAATGACCCGCCTGAGAGCGTACAGGGTTTGATGAGGTCAGCTCCATATATGGAATGTCAGAACAGGTCAGCTCCATATATGGAGATCTAAGGGTGGCAGGCTTAATCGTGACAGCAGGTCACATTTATAGTGGAGGATATTAAGTCAATATATCATAAGAATCGTTCACTTTATGGTACAAGCACCAAAATTGGCACACGAGTGCTTCGGAACCTACTCTCTCAGAAAAGTACGTTGTCCACTTGAAAAAAAACTAAATGGACACCATTTTTCAAGATGGCCGCCAAATGAAAAAGGCCTTTTGTGGCGGTTCTGGACAACCGTGGGTCCGACCGACTCAAGACCGGGCACTGCACTCCCTGTGGGTGTGTGGAACGTGTGTGTCGAATTTGAAGTCGGTGGGGCGAACGGTTCTCGAGTTACGTGGATTACAGACGTACACACACACACACACAGAATTTGTGCAATTAGCAGATCATTGGAACGGTTGTTCGCTTGGTGATACAAGCGTGACATTTGCCGTGAACAACGGCAAATGTCAACTCTTTAACTTTTTAAACCGAGCCATCCAAAAATCCAATATGGCGGTGATATTTCAAGATGGCCACCAAAATTAGACTGGTTTTGCATTTCAGCATATATTTGGTTATACTTTTGTGATGTACTGTACCATACTACTGTATAATACTGTACGGCACTGTAGGGCATCATACTGTACCATACTGTACTGTACTGTACTGTACTGTACCGTACTGTACTGTACTGTACTGTACCGTACCGTACTGTACTGTACTGTACCATACTGTACCATACTGTACCGTACTGTACCGTACCATACTGTACCGTACTGTACCTTACTGTATGGTATCATACTGTACCATACTGTACCTTACTGTATGGTATCATACTGTACCATACTGTACTGTACCATACTGTACCGTACTGTACTGTACCATACTGTACCGTACTGTACCTTACTGTATGGTATCATACTGTACCATACTGTACCGTACTGTACTGTACCATACTGTACCGTGCTGTACAGTACTGCATGGTACCATACTGTACCGTACTGTACCTTACTGTATGGTATCATACTGTACCATACTGTACTGTACCGCACTGCATGGTACCATACTGCACAGTACAGTACAGTACAGTACAGTACAGTACAATACTGTACCGTACTGCATGGCACCATA
>NC_139697.1:75492915-75510415 GCF_964188405.1 Protomyctophum parallelum | reverse complement strand
ATGGGATCCTCAGCGTGGCTGTCAGGGCTGGTCGTACCCGAGGGAAACGGATCCTGTCTGTACAGCAAACACAAGGAAACGGGAGACTGTCAGGTACTAAAGTACTAGTTTACAGGGTTGGGCAACTTTGACGATGGAGAGGGCCACTATAGTTCCACACTCACTCCAGAGGGCAACTGTTAAAATAGCTGATCTGCGACGCGTTTTGAGCTTGTAGAGCAGCAATTTTTTTCTACTATTTGAATTGAAATCCTGAAAAGACAATAACATTTTAATACTACTCATAAAGCTACTAATTTAGACTCAAGTAACTAAAGCGGGTCATATTTGCATGTTTGGAATTGTAACAGCTACAGTATAATCAATAATATATCAGTATTCTGATATTAACCTGCTGAGGGAGGGCCACATTGAGCGAAGGTGGGGGCCGCATGTGTCCACCGGGCCGCCAGTTGCCCATGTAGGTACCAGTAGGTACTAGTGGCGCTGCTGACGCACATCACGGATCTGATTTTGACACACAATCAACTAGAAAGCAGTGGTGGAAACTGAAAGTAACTAACATTTACTCAAGTACTGTACTTCCTCCCCGATACGTTTTGCTAACTCTTGCACTATAGCTAGCATTTAGCCTCTGTCGGGTGCAAGCCTCATTATGTCCCAAACTGTTACTTTTCAGGATTCAAATTCAAAAATAGTAAAAGCAGCAGATTGACAAGCTCAAAACGCTCGAGCATGTAGATCTGCTCCTTTTGATGCTTTTGTGTGACGCTGTAGTGCATGTGATGAAGTAAGACACTGATTTACCAATATGGAGATAAGAGGTTTCTGCCCGGCGGCAACCATTTGTTCCTTTACATCCACACAGAGAACTAATGTATTCAACCACGTTCTCCCTCCCAAAGCACATTCCAACGAGCCCCAACATTCGACTCTGGATTATTTCATTGGTGACAGAAAGGCATGGGAGTTTATGTTGGCACGGTGCGCGCTGCGGTGCTAACACCAGCACAACAGTTACTACATCACTGTCTGTGGGACGGGGTGGTTGAGTGACAGCATGGTGACAACATGGACGACTGCAGTGTGTCTCTGAAATACACTGAGACAGACAGAGGAGCATGCACCGGTGTGACACACACGCACACACGCACTCAATCTTTCTCAAATTATGTGCAAAAGGAGATACATGGCAGCACATGAGCAGTGCGGTAAGTCAGAGAAAGAGTGCGTGCGTGGGTGCGTGCGTGGGTGCGTGCGTGGGTGCGTGCGTGCATGTGTAAGTATAAGACAGCGCTACATGAGTGAGTGAGTGAGTGAGTGAGTGAGTGACTGACTGACTGACTGACTGACTGACTGACTGACTGACTGACTGACTGACTGACTGACTGAGAGAGACAGAGAGAGAGAGGAAGAGAGAGAGAGAGTCAGAGAGAGAGAGAGAGTGTGTGCGAGAACAAGACTTATAAGAGCGAGCGAGCAAGCGGAGCCCGAACGAGCGACGAGTTACTTTCCATAATGACGGTTGATATGCAGAGCGGGTAATTGATAGCTGAGACTTCCAAAAAAAAGAAAAAGAAACACAGCCCGGCTTGGCTGTCAATCACGGCTCATCTCCCCGGAGATATGCTAATGACGGTGATGAGGAGGGCCTGGGCTTCATATCGCTATCATTACTATTAATGCTGTCATTGTTGTCATCTTCCTCTCCTCGCGTTGGGACTGACACAGAGGCCAGGACAGGACAGGGCTAGAACTACCTGGATATACTGTACATTACTGTATGTCGGGACTGGCAGTAGTGGGTTGGGTTGGGGGAAAAGGTTTGTGCAGTCTGAACTTCACTGCACAGTTAGTCCACTTCATTGTATGAGGAATAGTGACAATAGCCCTTCGTCAAGCTCACAATGCATCAGGTTGCGACATCACGTATAGCTTGTATTTAAAAAATATTTTTTTTAAACCAAAGGTAACAAAGCTTTTCAGGCTGTAGTGGCCAAACTTTGGAATGCTCTTCCATGCACTAGCCCTGAGACTCTGTGGACATTTTTTAAAACAGCCTTAAAACGTTCCTCTTTGAACGAGCGTTTGTGGATGGTTGAATTGCTGAATTTACTGATTTCTCCTATATTTATTATACAGCAATTTTTAACTGCTTTGTTTTCTTTTTCTTTTTTTGTCTTGTATTTTATTGCATGTAAAGCACTTTGTGAGTGCTCTCTGTGAAAGGTGCTAAAATGTACTACTTACTTACTATTTTCATGCACCGAAAAGTTTTAGTGTAGAACGAAAGAAGGAGGCCAGCTAAGTATACTGTATATGGCTTTAAGTGGTTGTAGCTTGACTAACTCAAGACAATTATTTTAATTTCTTAAAATGAAGAAACTGACCCGTATAGATTTACACTTGTATTTTACTGTGTATGTATCGACAATGCAGATTTATCAATAAACCAATCGCATCCCACCAATCAGACGTTGCAAAACACTAGAACCACGGAGTGGATGATTGGACGTGAGGCGGGGCTATGATGTTCCTATAGGTCAATGGTCCCTTTTGTTTGTTTACTCGTTTGTCTGTTTGTTTGGGGGGGGGGGGGGGGGGATTATGACATGTTTAACTGCAGGACAAACAGAGGTCTTATTGGCTGGAGGGAGAAGGAGGAGGGTGAAAGTATATAGAAGATATTTGGTTGAGAGAGAGAGAGAGAGAGAGAGAGAGAGAGAGAGAGAGAGAGAGAGAGAGGGAGAGGAAGGCAATGTCAATGGGGGTACACCGGGGAGGGGAGGGGAGGGACGGAGAGACAAGGGGAAAAAGCGAAGAACGATGGGGGGGGTGTATATTTGAAAGGCTGAAGGCAAACTGCTGAATTATAGATGAGAGGGATTGATTTGGGAGGGAGAGAGAGAGAGAGAGAGGAAGACACGCACGCACGCACGCACGCACGCACGCACGCACACACACACACACACACACACACACACACACACACACACACACACACACACACACACACACACACACACACACACACACACACACACACACACACACACACACACACACACACACACACACACACACACACACACACACACACATCTCAAATCTATAAAGGTCTATTTTCAGTGCCTCTGTCTCTGTTCAGCTCTTCAGTTCTGTTCAGTGCTGATTAAGAACTAACAACAGTATAGCAATGCTATACACTGTAGGGACTCAGGGCTGTGTGTGTGTGTGTGTGTGTGTGTGTGTGTGTGTGTGTGTGTGTGTGTACATGCGTGGGTGCGTGTGACCTAAGGAATAATTCATTTTTCTAAAGACTGGAAAGGGAGCTAGAGAGAGAGAGAGAGAGAGAGAGAGAGAGAGAGAGAGGAGGTGATGAAGGGAGTGATATCGACATAAACCTCTTTTTCCTCTCTACTCCTGTCTCATCCTCTCTCCATCTCACACACACACACACACACACACACACACACACACACACACACACACATTCCCAAATGACATTCTCAGCTGATGTTGAAATACGCCTCCACAATGTGGTCCGTCAGTCAGTCCGTCCGTCCGTCCGTCCTTCCTTCCTTCCTTCCTTCCTTCCTTCCTTCCTTCCTTCCTTCCTTCCTTCCTTCCTTCCTTCCTTCCTTCCTTGATGCATAAAACATTAACGACCATCAACGAGCGTCAGCTGCAGAGACACACGCACCTTCCCTCTGCAGTGCTCTAATTTGAAAGTAACTGAAGTCTGTCTCATTTTTATCCAAAAGCCCTTGAATATGATGGAATATGATTAAGGATTACCCTCCTTGTTTCCTTCCTCTCATCCTGCTTCTATCTTTCCATCCATCCCCCTCTCCCCTTCCTCCTCTCATCCTCCTTCTATCTCTCCATCCATCCCCCTCTCCCCTTCCTCCTCTCATCCTCCTTCTATCTTTCCATCCATCCCCCTCTCCCCTTCCTCCTCTCATCCTCCTTCTATCTCTCCGTCCATCCCCCTCTCCCCTTCCTCCTCTCATCCTCCTTCTATCTCTCCATCCATCCCCCTCTCCCCTTCCTCCTCTCATCCTCCTTCTATCTCTCCATCCATCCCCCTCTCCCCTTCCTCCTCTCATTTCTCTGCCATCATTAGCAGGAGCAAGGCCTTCTAAATATGTATATGTATGTGTTTGTGTGAGGGCACATGCGTGCGCGTGCACGTGTGCGTGCGTGCGCGTGTTTGCATTTATTATGTACGTGCCCTACACTACAGTGTGTTTCTGCGCACATGCCTATACTGTTAGCATGTTTGCATGCATGAGCGCTGTGCCTCTTCCCGCCTGCATGTCTGTGTTTGTGTGTGTATGTGCGTGCATGTGCATATATGTACTGTACTGTATGTATACCCTGATTCCTGATATCTCGTACGGTCTATTTAACCCATTGACGCCTGGTGCAACGTATACGTTGTTCTACCCTTGATGCCGGCGCGCTCTCTGTGTCTCATCAGCTATTGCTATCCATGTAGCAACATAACTATTTTTAAAAAAATCATCAGAATTTGAAGGTTTTCAGAAACCTTAGGTCAGGCCCTAGAAGGCGTTCCCAGATTCGGCCTCAGGCATCAATGGGTTAAAGGGATGTCATATTTTATTTAGTCTCGACATTGGGCCCGGATGAAATATTTACAGCAAGCTATAGCTGCTCCGCTCTGAACACGACTCTAGCCCTTTAAATATTACACACTACAAACAGGCCTATCACCTGAACTCTACACACACACACACACACACAGTAACTATAAGTACATCTACTTAAGTAGAGTTTTGAGGTATTTGTACTTTACTTGAGTATTTCCAATTTCCAGTACTTGGAACCTATACTTCTACTCCAGTACCTCCCAGAGCCAACATTTCTACTTCTACTCCACTACATCTCGGATCCAAATATTGTACTTTTACGCCACTACAATAATTTGACATATTTAGCTACTTTGTAGATTATTACAAAACATACATTAACCACTTCAGCCCTATATATGTCTCGGCCATTTGAACATGGCCGGTCTACAAGCTCACAATCCGCCGTGAAGCAATGCGACCACCTACGTGTACTCACATTTGTATTCAGTACTTTTTCCACCACTGCACACTGTGCCGAAAGAGAGAGTAGAACCAATGGAACCATTATACTGTATAGGTATAATATAAGGTGTTACTCTCTCAGAGTTACCTGTACCATTATACACACAGCGCTCTCTCTCTCTCTCTTCACCTATCTCTCCCTCTCTCGTTCTCTTTTTCTCTCAAGCCTATAATTTATGTCCCGTCGTCCACACGACGGTGTCTCGCCGTCGATGGTATCAGACCTACAAGCTCACAAGGCATTGCGGATGCGCTGCAATGCGCTGTGAGCTTGTGTACCGGTATATATAGGTCTGATATTTTGGACCGCGCAGCAAGGGAAAACGTGAGTGTGAATGGGACTTTACTCTGCTCTGGCGCAAGGGTCGCTATTAAGACATTTTTATGCGTAGTCATATCCACCGGCCGATAATGAAATGTTTTATTGATAATTCTACATTTTAATATACTGTATAGGCACGGGGCGGGGGTGTGGGGTGGTTGTAAATAATGAATTTCATAAACAGCCGTCTAACGATGCCATAAAACAATAGAGGGTAAGTAATTGTTGAGGGACAGCCTTCACAGCAGGACGTTTTAGGAAACTTTTCATTGTGTTTTGCAGAATTGCCGGTGCCATTCTCCTTTAAAAGAGAGGAGAGGAGAGGAGAGGGGAGGGGAGGGGAGAGGAGAGGAGAGGAGAGGAGAGGAGAGGAGAGGAGAGGAGAGGAGAGGAGAGGAGAGGAGAGGAGAGGAGAGGAGAGGAGAGGAGAGGAGAGGAGAGCACTTTAGAGGACGGCAGTTCAACTCCCGCTATGTTTGTCAAACAAATTAAACACTGCTGAGGTTATTAACCTGCGCACACACACACACACACACACACACACACACACACACACACACACACACTCTCAGCAGTAACAGAGTACTCACACAGTGCACACACACACACACACACACACACACACGCACAAACACACTCACACACGCACGCACACACATTACTCGCACGGCGTGCATATGGCTCACTCAGTCCAAATAAGGCAATACGCATATATTACCATAACTAATGTGTGGGGCACTCCATTTAATATGCTAATTCACTGAAATATTACTGGGCGCCGTCTGTTCTAAATGAATAAATTTGAATTGCAATTAGAATAATCCTTTATAATTAATGAAAACTGTCAATTTTGGTTCAGGAGTAATTTGATTAACGGGATGATGGGGCACCAATTAAGGAGAGGAGAGGAGAGGAGAGGAGAGGAGAGGAGAGGAGAGGAGAGGAGAGGAGAGGAGAGGAGAGGAGAGGAGAGGAGAGGAGAGGAGAGGAGAGGAGAGGAGTTGACAGAGAGGGAGAGGAGAGGAGTTGACAGAGGGAGAGGCCATTCTTTAGGAAGGTTTTCTGACTCATGTCAGTTTATACATTTCAGTGACTTATAAAAAGGTTGACTCTTACCTGCAGGGACGAACACAGTGTCACCAACACAGAGGAAACATGGAGGAGAGAGAGAGAGAGAGAGAGAGATAGAGAGAGAGACGTCAGAATCAGTCAACTGAATCAACTCACCAAGCAGAAGATCCATCATTTCGTCGCTGTCGGGTATAGAAACCTCATTATGTCCAACCGTCCCTTATTTAAATATAATTTTAAAAACTGATCTACAAGCTGCTATTTTCACTACTTTTGCGTGACACTACGTTATGACGAAGTAGCGCATTAATTACATTTAGGAAAATAAACGTGCATATTGGTGAAATGTGGAGATGTGAGGTTTCTGCCCGACAGCAGCGATCTCAGAGGTCATTCATCATTTGGGCTCTCCGGTGCGAGGCAGTGACCGATGACAGCAAGAACACAACCGGAATATTCCACTATATTTAGTGTTCAGAATGACAGCTCAATCCCAATAAGAATGCCTCATGTAAACACGTCAATGTTCGGAAGAGAATGTTCCAATTCGGATCTGATCAGAATATATAATTCATTGAGTTTTTATATTAAATGAAGAATACTTTTATTTTAGCGTCCACGTAAACGGTTGGGTTGGGGATCACTGAACAGAACGATTTCATTGAATGAATTAAATATGGACAAAGCGTTCTCCGGGTCTAACATGAACGTAAAATGAAGCCTGTCAGTCCTTGTATTGTAAGTCGCCATCTTTCTAGATCCGTTTTAGCCGAGCTGGCCATTGGCTGGCCCAGACAACGAGGCGGGACTTCCCCCCTTCTTCTCCGTTGGTTTTTATTTTGACTCGAGTGGGAGGGGAATCCCGATCATAGACTGTAACGGTAGCCACGCCCCTCAGAACATGCGCGACTTTATGGTCATTTGTTAAATAAATGGGACCATAATTTTCAAAAAAGAATATTATGACATTAGAAATGAGACTTTAAACTAGTGACTGGAAGCAGAAAGTATTCATGACCATGTTTATTAAGGTAATACAGTCTAGGTGAAGTTGGGCCCAAATACATGGACTTCTATGGGGCTATGGATTTTTCTGGGTCCAATGACAGCGCCACAACATGAACTTTTCAGATTTCCTCAGTGGCTTCACAAAATATCTGTCTGACTGCCCCCCTGATTCAAACCCACATCCAGTCAAATGCAAAAAGTGTTTAATTAATTGAACTACTGTGAAGATATCTCATGGTAAAGTATGTGAACTAGAGCTGAAACGAAAATAGGAGGCTTCTGCTCGACCAACTCTAGGTGTAAAAGTGTAACTTTATGAAGTTGTAACAGTCAGAAGCAGGAGGGCTTTGATGTGGAGTGTATAGAAATTCACAGGGAGCATGTCACTGGCTCTCCAACCTACTGTACAAGAACCTGCTCCCTCTAATGACACTGTACATCATTACATGTATAGCTGTTACATGCTAATTACTGCACTGGACACATGCCTGGCTAATTGAGACTGTGTGTGTGTGTGTGTGTGTGTGTGTGTGTGTGTGTGTGTGTGTGTGTTTCAAGGCATTTTAGGAATTAATGGTTTAATGGCAGGGTGTAAGGGACACTCCTCATCTCAATAGGCGATGTGACAGGTCCACTAGCAGCCGCACGCACGCACGCACCCACGCACACATGCACAAAACCATTATAGGCAACATCTTTTTCACTATGCCCTTATGTGCAGAACAGCCCTTCAATGCAACGCACACGCACGCACACACACACACACACACACACACACACACACACACACACACACACACACACACACACACACACTCTCTCTCTCTATTGCACCCATAAACACAACAAAACACACACACACACACACACACACACACACACACACACACACACACACACACACACACACACACACACACACAATCAATAGCCAAGGTCATAATGAGCAGCTGAATCATATATAAAGTTGCTGTGTGTTGATAATATTTCAACAGAGTTGCAGGAAAAAAAAGCCCAGCGTCTCATTTAGGTCGTTTAGTCAACACTACCATCCATCATGGAGGCCAACACAAAGGACCCCCCTGACTCCCTCCCTCCTCCCTCCTCCCCCACCCCCACCCCTAACCCCACCACCCCTAACACCCCCCTCCTCCCCCACCCCCACCCCTAACCCCACCACCCCCCCACCTCCACCCCTCACACCCCGCCAGCGCCGTTTGCTATTTCTGAACTCCTTTCCTCTCCTCTAAAACCTCCCTCCTCCTCCCTCTGTTTTAATGTGTCATTATTTTGTTACCTCCTTCTCACGTCACGTCTCCTCACCTGAGATGATTTTTTTCCCTCCCCTCCCCTCCCCTCCCCTCTCCTCTCCTCTCCTGAACATGTTTTCCTCCCTCATTCATTTGTTAGTACTAATCCTCTTCATATGTGTGTGAATATTCATGTCCTCAAAGTTTACTTTTGAATATTCAAGAGCCAATTAACATGCTATTAATGAATAATTAATTGCTATTATTTCGCCCCTTCTTTGCACATTTTTCAATAATTGAAACCATAAATCAGAGAGCTATACGTTCCCTTTTTTTCCAAGTCTCATGATACAGCACGCACATGCATTTGTGTGTGTGTGTGTGTGTGTGTGTGTGTCTGTGTGTGTGTGTGTGTGTGTGTGTCAGGCTGACAGCTCAGGAACTTTCTTTCATCTGGCAACTATCACACTGCCACGCCACCAGGTGTGTGCTGTGACTGTGAGCGTGCGTTTCTCATGAATAAATGAACTTGTTAAAGGTAGATGAAAGGGATGAGGGCGACACGAACCGCTGTCCTGTTCTACTGCACCTGATCTGACACACACACACACACACACACACACACACACACACACACACACACACACACACACACGTGTGAATCTCCTTGAGTCCTTCCAGCAGCAGTGCACTGCTATGAGGTTACTGTCATGTTAGCTGACAGGCTAGCAGCTTCTGCAGGGCAGCTATAGCGCCCACCATTACCACATTACCTCAACTACACAAGTTATAGGCATGGAGGAGGACAGAGAGAGAGAGAGAGAGAGAGAGAGAGAGAGAGAGAGAGAGAGAGAGAAAAGCCACCTTGTCCTTCAGGTTTATAAACAGTGAGTTCCTTCATGGAGTTCTGCATCATTTCTTTTAATCAGCATCACTGAGGTGATCAAAGTACACCAGGGACAGCCACTACAATGGTGTGTGTGTGTGTGTGTGTGTGTGTGTGTGTGTGTGTGTGTGTGCGTGTGCGCACTGTGCGTACATGTGTGTGCGAGTGACAGACGTTGCTCAGTGCTAGTGAAAGTGCACTGTCTACACACTTGTCTTGTATACAGGTGAGCTGTCGAAGTAAGATGACACTCTCCCACTCTCTCTGTCGTACACATTTACCCCCCCCCCCCCCAATACACACACACACACGCACACACACACACACACACACACACGCACACACAACCTGCACGCAGACTCACAAAGCGCATGCTGGGAGAGAGCGTGCCGACAACTGTCACGTCCTGTGCTTGCCGCGCGGGCGTATACAGCAGAGGTAATTAAGCAGACAAAACAAGCGGTGCACCTCGCCATCACAGAACACAGAAGAAAGAACGCAACACACACAACAAGACACGACGATGCGCTCTACAAAAAGAACCAAGGAAATACAAAACAAGAGACAAGGCAACAACAAAACACAGTACAACACGAGGAGTCCCACTTAGAGCGAGTACACAGGAGCACGTAATGAGGAGAAGACAAGTACTCCTCTCCTCTCCTCTCCTCTCATTTAAACTTCATCATACCTACACAATGTCTCTGAAAATAACTGAAATTCCATCAATTAGGCTTAAGAGTAGATGGGAGAGGGTGTGTGTATGTGGGTGTGTGAGGATGTGTATGTGTGTGTGTTCGTGCGTGCGCACCGTGCATGTCTTCGCCGAGTTCCGGAGGATATTATCAACGTCCCATTATCTGAGCGCTCCCTTCGTGTTCCACGGTGGCTTTTTGCCAAGTGAGACATTCGCCGTTTGAAAAAGAGTGACACCAGCCTCTGTGAAATAATTGACGGCACCAAGATGAATAAAAAGCGCCCGCACGTATTTCTTTATATTTTCTTTAACACAGCGGGTAACTCCAGTCCGTGGCTGACGGCGTTGGGAGACGCAGACCGAGTGTGGGTTCTCTTATGCATCGACGAGGAGATGAGGATTGGATTGCCATTTGATGTCACAATGGAAGGTGACATGCATGTGCCTATCATATAAAGTTGGAGTGGTTTTAAACCATTTAGACCCGAGAACAGAATTCTATACAAATGAGTTCTGAATCATGACGGTGTTCTGTCAAAACAATGTTTCTATATCAGTCGTTCTCAAGCGATTTCATGTTCAACGACCCCAAAACGTAGGCCTATATGTATTTGGCCGCCGACCCCCATCTGAAAATGTGGTGTCCCCCCCCCCAAGCAAAGATTTGAGTTAAAAACATTAAGATTTGAGACACACTTTCATGATTTTTCTAAAATAGCAGATCTACGAGCATGAGCTATGAGCTTAAGCTTGTAGATCTGCTATTTTTCAATAGCTAAAGTATAACATAATGCTTTAAACACCAAAAGGGGTTCCCGTACATCCTGAATGGGTTAATTGTCGTGCCATCGGTGGCGCCATTCGTTTTTTTTATCAGTGCTCGGGTGGCGCATGCAGCGGTAAAGTCCCTGCCCACCACCATCACCACCACTGCAGAGGTTGTTGGTTCAAATCCACCCTGGTGCATCCGGCTTTGTCCAACGTGTACACAAAGCCAATTGACCCGTGTTGGATGAGGGAAGCCAGGCGAGGAGGGTGATATTTGCACTGCCAGGTGAGTCAGATACAACACAGTGGCTCAGGGGTAAGGAGGGTGATATTTGCACTGCCAGGTGAGTCAGATACAACACAGTGGCTCAGGGGTAAGGAGGGTGATATTTGCACTGCCAGGTGAGTCAGATACAACACAGTGGCTCAGGGGTAGAGTGACCGGATGGCAACCGCAAGGTTCCCAGTTCGAACCCAGAGTTAGTGTCGAAGTGTCCTTGAGCAAAACTCTGAACCCCTAATTGCTCCCGATGTGCAGGTTGGTGCCTTGCATGCATGGTTTCACACGGTGTGTGAATGTATGTGTGTGAATGGGTGAATGTATAATGCACAATCTCTGTAAAGCGCCTTGGATAAAGGCGCTATATAAATGCACCATTTACCATTTTAACACAGACATGTGAGTCAGTAGGATACAACACATACATGTGCGTGGGGAGGAATACATACGACAAAATTAGGGAGAAAGGGGAGTAAAGAAGCACAAAACAAATGATCCACTCAAATGTCAACCTGAGCTATAGGTCGCTCTACCAATGTGCTATATGGTAATATAGGCACAAAGTTGTTAGGCGGACATGAACACTGCAGTTTACCATGGCACCTGTGTCTCTTGATTGATTGATTGAAGTATTAAATACTTCAATCAATCAATGCAAACTGCAAACTGTTAATACATTTTATTAACAGTTTGCAGAATTACAGTACAGATTTCAAGCACAACTCAATACAAAAACTGTTAACTGTGAGTGGACGAGACCATAAAGCATTACACTTGTTTACAAGAGGGTCCACCGTTTTCAATTCTTCATAACATTTAGAGACGTACAAATATACACTTCTATTTAGCCCAAAACAGGAAATCATCATAAAGGAGGTAAAAAAGGGTGAAAAACATATACAGTGAGGGGAAAAAGGGGTTGGTGGAGGATTCAGATTTTACGGGGGCCAGTTTCGAATTGCAGCCGTCCGTAGGTGCCCTTTGAGAGCGGTTTTGAAGGAGTCAAGGGATTCACATGTCTTAATGACAGTTGGTAGGGCGTTCCACATTTTTTTTAACCTGACGCTGCCAGATGAGGGCGGTATTGGGTAACCATGTTCCCCAACACAGCACTCATCTGGGATCTCTCAGGCAGTTGAGCTGACAAAAATCCGTTCCGTACCGGACCAATCAGCGTGAGCTAAGGGCGGGATATGTGCGAAACCGGATGTGAAACTATATAGACACGTCAATATGATTGGTTGTGTTTGCACGCCCACACGGTGATAGACAGACGGTCCCATCCAATCATCTACCAAGTATCTTGAAAAAAAGGAACAGCCCCGTCATCGAATTTGCTTCCGCGATCCCAGATCCCAATAAGCTGTGAAACAAATTTGTGTAGCAAGCTTCTTGGATCTGGCAGCGTCAGGTTACATTTTTGTGGCATAGGAGCGAAATGAAATTCCCTTGTTAGTCCCTTGTTTGTGCCTGCAGTTTACCATGGCACCTGTGTCTCTGTTTATGCATGTGTGCGTGTATGTCTCTGTCTGCGTGCATCTGTCAGTCACAAACCTTGTATCTCCGTATTTCCAACTTTATGTTTTTTCGTGAGTTAACACCCTATACTTCATCAATCACCATACAAGTAGTGAAAATGCAAGCTCACCATGCGTTGCAAAACGGCATTTATACTGTGAGATTGTAGATCTGCTTTTTTCCACTACTTTTATTAATTTCAAAAAGCAATTATGGACATGCGAGGTTTCCAGCGGACAGCTAGCGGTCGGGTGCGTAGCGCTGGTGCTCCAGCTGCTTAGTGGTGTCCGTCATTACAAAGCGCTCCGCACATGAAAAGCAGCAGCAGGGTAAAACTGAAGCGCTAATTAGACACCCACTCAGGCACGTCAAAGGACGCCAAGGACACTTGCCTTCACGCTGCTCTCTCTCTGTGTGTGTGTGTGTGTGTGTGTGTGTGTGTGTGTGTGTGTGTGTGTGTGTGTGTGTGTGTGTGTGTGTTGTCTGGTGCTTGCCCGTCGTTGTGTGATCAAAGCCATTAGCCTGTTTACGGAGTGTCTCTTTCTTTCTTTTTTTTTATCAAATGTTTTTTATTTTAGACAAAAAATCACAATAGAACATGTTAACATCATGAATGAAATAAAGAAAATAAAACACATAAAAATAACATAACAGCAAAAGAAAGGAACACAGAAACAAACAACAAACAAACAATCCCACCCACCCCTCCCCCCGGGACCAAAGATGTCACAAATTGTCAGGACTCCTACCACTGTGCAATAGGGAAAAATAAATAAATAATGACTAAATCATGTTCTTAACCATATCCGCAATATCAGACCAAATATCAATGTTTTCTTCTTTCGCTCCGTGCAATCTTGCTGTAGACAATTCCATATAGATGATATCTAGAAAGGTCAAAGCCCATTGACGAAACGTCAATGTATGAGGTGGTTTCCAGTGCGACGCAACCATCTTCTTTGCGGCCGTTACGCCAGCAAAGAAGACACGAATACGGGTATTATTTAATGGCAATTGGGATACATCGTTTAATAAGAATAGAGATGGGGAAGGTGTAATGTTAATTAGTAGAATAATTGAAAGATTAGCAGCAACCAAATTCCAAAATGTGAGGACACTCGGACACTCCCACACCATATGAAAGAATGTACCTATGGTGTTCGGAGTTGTGATTATTTAAAATCCGCATAGCACACAATCTACGGGGGGTCAAGTACGTCCGATGAACAAAATTTAGTTGAATTTGTTGATGATCAGGATTCCTAGAAGACAGCACAACATTAGACCACACTGTATCCCAGCTCCAATCTGGACCTAGATTTGGTATGTCATTCCTCCATACAGTATCGACAAGCAAGGTCCCATAACTAGATTCTAATAAATAATCATACAATATGGAAACAAAACCTCTTGACCTAACATCACAGATAAGTCTATGCAAAGGGTGCATTGCAAGGGGGGTCTGCCATGGAACCCCATATGTCCTCATGGCAGTTCTCAATTGTAAATAGAAAAAAAAAGAGTTACCAGGCAAGTTAAAAATATCACATAAATTCTGGAAAGAACGCAAACCATTAACATCAAATAAATCACCCAAAGTATGAATCCCCTTGGAGCTCCATCTGGGAAAACGAATAGGACGATTGTCCAAAAGCAAACCATCATTGTTGAACACTGGGGAAAGCAAATTCCATTTCAAATCAATCTTGCGCAATTTTTCAGCCGCTCTCCACACTGTTACTAACTGAGAAATGATTGGCCCAAAGCGAACTTTGCATTGACTATTCGTTATGTTTGAATAGATCAGATCTCTCAATTCAACAGGATGAACCAAACTCTGCTCAAGCTCTCGCCAACAAACCTTTATAGTTGAGTCGAAATATCTTAAAAGGGGGCGAAGAGTGAAAGCCCAATAGTATAATTTGAAGTTTGGCAACGAGAGACCGCCATCAGCTCTGGCCTGCTGTAACAAGGAAAGTTTGAGACGTGGGTGTTTCCTATTCCACACAAATTTAGATATAGCAGAATGAATCTTAGTCCAATACTGTGCTGGCGGTGGCAGTGGGAGCATAGAACTCACAAAATTAACCCTAGGAAGGACATTCATCTTTATGATTGATACTCGAGCTCGAAGAGAGTTGGGCAATGACGACCATCTGTCTAAATCAAGACAAATTTTGTTCAAAGTGTCAATATAATTGTTTTTAACAGTAGCTTGAAGAGACGGGAACACATCTATGCCAAGATATTTAAATTTGTTCACTACTGGGATTATGGGAGGCAGAACAACAGATCTCATCTCCTCATTTAGCGGCAAAAGGGCTGACTTTGTCCAATTGATTTTGTAGCCTGAGATGGCACTGAACTGATCAAAAATCTTAAGAATGTGTGTAATTGACTGTGGAGCATTCTCAATAAACAGCAGGATGTCGTCCGCATATAAAGAAATACGATGTTGTGTGTTGTTAACTGAGATAGGTGTGATCGCTGTGGACTGACGTACTGTCTGCGCTAACGGTTCGAGCGAGAGGGCAAAAAGGAGAGGACTAAGGGGGCAACCTTGCCTTGATGACCTGCCTATCGTTAACAGTGGAGAACAAATCTTGCCTGTTAATACCATCGCTGTTGGATTTGAGTACAATACCTTAATCAATGTGACGAATGTGGGACCAAATCCCATCTTATCCAGCACCGCCCACAGAAAAGGCCACTCCAAACGGTCAAAGGCCTTCATAGCATCGAGCGACAGCACCGCAGCAGGAGATCGGAGGTTACCAGCTCGGTCAATAATATGCAACAATCGTCTAACATTATCAGTGGCCAATCTGGTGCCTATAAAACCTGTCTGATCACAATGTACCAACCTAGTCATGCAACCCTGTAAATGACGTGCGAGCACCTTAGCAAATATTTTTAGGTCAGCATTCAACAGTGAGAGCGGCCTGTAGCTCCCACATTCCGTGGGGTCTTTGTTCTTCTTCAACAAGAAAGATATAATGGCTACATTAACGTCTCTGGAGAAGGAGCCCCTTTCAATCGCAAACTGAAACATGTGCGGACCCAGATCGTCCCAAAACAGAGTGTATAGTTCAGGTGGTATCCCATCCAAACCCGGTGACTTGCCTTTGTGCATCCCACTGACTGCTTCCTTTAATTCCGCTCTAGAAATTGGTCTGTCTAAAGCCTCTGCGTCGGCCTCGCTGAGGGTTGGTAACTGAATTGTAGATAGAAAGTCATTACATTTACCTACATTATGAACAACCTCAGAGGTGTAGAGCTCATTATAAAAATCACGAAACACAGCATTGACCCCTTTAGGTTCTGTAATCATGGCCGCGCGCGCGCACGACCACCAACGGCGACACACCAGACACCAAAGCCAGTCAGCTACACCACACACACCCATGCGCACATAATGAGAGGTTACAACAAGAGGGAAACTAATCGAGACTGATTAGCTCGTCCGCCGTAAAAAACTGATCCTATCCGGACTAAACAAATAAACAAAATACCCTTAGTACGAACAAGTACTCAACTGAACAACTTATTGAGAGTGTGTATCGTGATACCCATAACACAAAATGACAACGTTAAATAATATAGATTCCCCTCTTCCGCCCCTCTTGTAAAGAAAATAAATAAATAATAATACTAATAAGAGTGAGTCAAGATGCTACAGAGGCAGAGCCCATCCAAAACAAACGTGTCGTGTCACAAAAAAAAGGCTTGACAATAAAAATGCAATGACTAGAGTCATAATGAGAGTTCAAGAGATTAAACGTTGTTTTTAAATAAAAAACGACTCGCCCCTTGCAAAATGAGGGAGGGAGAAAAAGGGAGGAGGGTTACGTAACTTACGGATCACCATGCGTAGAGTAGGCTACTCGAGTCAAGTCCAAAACACAACATCACACCGGTCCAATGTGTCCATTGTCCACGCTATATATAAAATAATCAGCAGATGAGTGTGAATGAAACAGATATAAACGAGACAAAGTTACACCGGGTCCGGGGTCTGGTCCGGGCGAGCAGCCGGAGCAGGGGTCTTGAACTTAGCCTTGCAGAATGCCATCGCTTCCTTCGGAGATTGCTCGGATGTCTGAGCCCGTACTTCACCGACACTCCTTCCACGGATCTCAAGAACGCCTTTGTGGGTCTAAAAGCAGCCCTTTTCCTGGATGTTTCAGCAGACCAGTCAGGAAAAATATATACATTTTTGCCGTTGTATGTCAGCTGGCCAGCTTCTCTAGAGAGTTGTAGGATGCGTTCTTTCGCCCGGTAGAAGTGGATCCTCGCCAGGAAAGCCCTCGGTTTATCAGCAGAAGAACGCGGTGGACCTCCGACACGGTGTGCCCGGTCCACCTCGGGAGGAGAAGGGAACGCAGCACCGAATGTCTTCTGTAGGAAAGTCTGGATGAAGCGTACTGGGTCAGTCGACTCACTCTTCTCTGCAAAGCCAACAAATTTTATGTTGTTCCTACGAGACCTATCCTCGAAACTGGTCATCTTCTCCAGTAGATCATCGTAGCGTTTCTCCAATTCAGCGATACTCATCTGCATGCTCTCCATGGAGTTACCCATGT
>NC_139697.1:75472915-75490415 GCF_964188405.1 Protomyctophum parallelum | reverse complement strand
CCACTTCAGCCCTAAATACATTTCAGCCATTTGAAAATAGCAGATCTGTATGAAATTAAAACGGGACCTTCTGCATAATGACTTTTGGTACATTTTGATACCAGTGCTTTGGTATATTTTTACTCTCGTGAATATTTAATTTGTGACTTTTACTTGTAACGGAGTATTACCTATAGCCCAGTGGTTCCCAAAGTGGGGTCCGGGGACCCCCAGGGGTCCCTGAGTCAGTTCCAGGGGGTCCCCAGCTAAATGATAGTTCGGAACGAAATGGACCCTTATGGGTCTGTAACTCAGAGAGTGTACAAATGGAACCAAATGGACCCGTCCATTTGTACACTCTCAGAGTAAAATTAACATTGATTTTACAATATAAATTGTGGGTCCAAGAGATATAAATGACATTAAATGCGGGTCCGTAGCCTAATTCATGTCAAACTGGGTGGGGAAGTCCTTGAAATTATAGGGTTGAGAATCACTGCTAGAGCATATCCCTGGAATATCTTTTCAAATGGGGGTCCTTGACATGAAAAGGTTTGAGAACCACTGACCTAGCCTACTGTACATTACAGTATAGATACTTTTACTTATACTATCTATGTAGTATTATATCTATGTAGTATTATATCTATGTAGTATTATATCGCCGCTGTCAGGCATGAACCTCCATCAGGATTGCTGTTTTATGCCATTTTTCTTTTTAATGCTGAAATGCTAATATTATTTTGGACATACAGTATGAGGTTTCAGACTGACAACAATAAAATAAATAACAGTGTTCAGTTTACAGTAACTTTACTAGAGAGTAAAAATGGAAGCCATGTGAACATGGGATATATATTTTTTAGTTGCGGTTTAAAGTGCAGTGCAGTGCAGTGCAGTGCAGTGCAGTGCGTGCGTGCGCTTGCGTGCGTGTCTCCTCATCTCTCTCCCTCTATCTCCTGCCTTTTAATGCATCTATAGTCATGCAAATGGAATTCAGGCCTCCAAATAATTTCTCCTTTGTACTCAACTCTATCACTCAGCGTTGATAGGGGGACTGCATGGTATCTCCTCTCCCTCTCTCTCTCTCTCTCTCTCTCTCTCTCTCTTCTCTCTCTTTATCCATGCTCTCTGTCTCTCTCTGCATGCTCTCTCTATTCTCTCTCTTTATCCGTGCTCTCTCTGTCCATTGACTGAATTCTGTCGCTCTAATTTTAGTCTATAATTGTTCCTGTACTGCTTTTTTCCCCCTCTGTCTTGTCCGATTAACCTCCGGGAGTCAGGAGTGCTGACACGGCATGTGGAAATGAGGAAAAGAGAGAGGAGAGGAGAGGAGAGGAGAGGAGAGGAGAGGAGAGGAGAGGAGAGGAGAGGAGAGGAGAGGAGAGGAGAGGAGAGGAGAGGAGAGGAGAGGAGAGGAGAGGAGAGGAGAGGAGAGGAGAGGAGAGGAGAGGAGAGGAGAGGAGAGGAGCAGTGTGTTACATTATGAGTGCTCACAGCCTTCATTCAGCTCATGTCATGTGACCTCTTGGTTCAGAGGTAATAGAGAGAAGTGATTGTCCTTCACTGTTCAGCCTGGATGTTAAGTCACGCTCCTCATGACCTCTGATAGCACCGCCTCAGGTGGGACAATGAGGGTGTGTGTGTGTGTATGTGTACACGTGTGTACGTGTGTGTGTGTGTGTGTATGTGTGTGTATGTGTATGTGTGTGTGTGTGTGTACGCGTGTGTGTGACAGGCATGTGGTGGAATATGATGGTGGGGTGCGTGCGTGCGTGCGTGCGTGCGTGCGTGCGTGCGCGCGTGCGCGCGTGCGTGCGTAAAGGTATAATATTGCTGTGCCACTATAGCAGGTCATCACGGGATACACACAACATAAACCATAATCATCCATTAAAATGCAGCTTCACACCTCTGTCACTCTCTGCTGTATAGGCTGCTGTCATAAAGCCTGCTTGTGTGTGTGTGTGTGTGTGTGTGTGTGTGTGTGTGTGTGTGTGTGTGTGTGTGTGTGTGTGTGTGTGTGTGTGTGTGTGTCATTGTCAACCCAAATGACGTTTTGATCAACGTGTTTTTTCCTATAGTAACTACGTGTATCATTCATTCATTCAATATAAGTAATGGTTTTCCATATAGGACTTAAACGACAAGCCCTCAGCCGACAACATGTCACACACACATGCACACAAATACGCATGCACACACACATACACATGCACACGCGCACACACACACACACACACACACACACACACACACACACACACACACACTGTAGTCACTCAGTCTGTCAGAAATAAAAAATAAAAATAAAATAAAAATAGTCTGTCAGAAATAAATGGGCCAGGATAAATACAAGCTGCAGCGACAACAAATCAAACCCGGTTAAGTCCACAGATTTATAAAAGACATTGTTATAAATGTGCACATGCAGCGGCAGGCAGCAGCGTACACTTAAAGCGCCCCGTTGCATTGTACTTACAGGGGAAATAACAAAGTGAAATATAGCATGGGGGAGTGTCTGGCGGTCTCTAGGGGTATCGGGTGTATTTCCACCAGGCATCACAGAGTCTTAACTCTGAGCAGTGGTGGAATGCCCTTCGTGTTTGAGTAACTGGCCACGCCCCCCATAAGTACAGTTTTAGACGTCAATGGAGGGGCGCCGCCTCAAGCACACTATAGAGCCAGGAGAGACACCACCGAGCGCGCTGAAGCGCACAGGTTGCCTTGTCGAACGTCGTGAAGTTCGCTTAGACGACATAGCCCTGTTGGAGTTGCAACCCGATATGGACAGAATAGTAAATCATGTTGTGGCGAGAGCGTTTGCCCCGACTGCAACTCGGAGTGACTACTGGCCAATCACAGTGTGTCCTTGAAGTGACTACTGGCCAATCACAGTGTGTCCTTGAAGTGACTACTGGCCAATCACAGTGTGTCCTTGAAGTGACTACTGGCCAATCACAGTGTGTCCTTGGAGTGACTACTGGCCAATCACAGTGTGTCCTTGAAGTGACTACTGGTCAATCACAGTGTGTCCTTGAAGTGACTACTGGCCAATCACAGTGTGTCCTTGTAGTGACTACTGGCCAATCACAGTGTGTCCTTGAAGTGACTACTGGCCAATCACAGTGTGTCCTTGCACAAACGTGAAGGCCTTTCTGCACTTTCGTGGGGCTGTACCTAAATCAGTGGTTCCCAAAGTGGGGTCCGGGGACCTCCAGGGGTACTTGAGGGAGTTCCAGGGGATCCCCAGCTAAATGATATAGTTTGGAACCAAGTGGACCCTTATGGGTCTGTTAAATTAACATTGATTTTACAATATAAATTGGGGGTCCCAGAGACAGGCATATCTTTTCAAATGGAGGTCCGCAGGCTGATTAGTGTCAATTTGACATGAAAACGTTTGGAGACCACTGACCTAAATGAAGTATAGTGTTAGTTCAGGGTTAGTGGACAGTACCTAAATGAAGTATAGTGTTAGTTCAGGGTTAGTGGACAGTACCTAAATGAAGCATAGTGTTATCTCAGGGCTAGTGGACAGAACCTAAATGAAGCATAGTGTTAGTTCAGGGCTAGTGGACAGAACCTAAATGAAGCATAGTGTTAGTTCAGGGTTAGTGGACAGTACCTAAATGAAGCATAGTGTTAGTTCAGGGTTAGTGGACAGTACCTAAATGAAGCATAGTGTTATCTCAGGGCTAGTGGACAGAACCTAAATGAAGCATAGCGTTACTTCATGCAGGACTAGTGAACAATACCTAAATTAAGCATAGCGTTATCTCAGGGCTAGTGGACAGTACCTAAATTAAGCATAGCGTTATCTCAGGGCTAGTGGACAGTACCTAAATGAAGCATAGTGTTAGTTCAGGACTAGTGGACAGTACCTAAATTAAGCATAGTGTTAGTTCAGGACTAGTGGACAGTACCTAAATTAAGCATAGCGTTACTTCATGCAGGGCTAGTGGACAGTACCTAAATGAAGCATAGTGTTAGTTCAGGGCTAGTGGACAGTACCTAAATTAAGCATAGTGTTAGTTCAGGACTAGTGGACAGTACCTAAATGAAGCATAGCGTTAGTTCAGGACTAGTGGACAGTACTTAAATTAAGCATAGCGTTACTTCATGCAGGGCTAGTGGACAGTACCTAAATGAAGCATAGTGTTAGTTCAGGGCTAGTGGACAGTACCTAAATGAAGCATAGCGTTACTTCATGCAGGACTAGTGGACAGTACCTAAATGAAGCATAGCGTTATCTCAGGGCTAGTGGACAGTACCTAAATGAAGCATAGCGTTATCTCAGGACTAGTGGACAGTACCTAAATGAAGCATAGTGTTACTTCAGGGCTAGTGGACAGTACCTAAATGAAGCATAGCGTTATCTCAGGACTAGTGGACACTGGACAGTACCTAAATGAAGCATAGTGTTAGTTCAGGGCTAGTGGACAGTACCTAAATGAAGCATAGTGTTACTTCAGGGCTAGTGGACAGTACCTAAATGAAGCATAGTGTTAGTTCAGGGCTAGTGGACAGTACCTAAATGAAGCATAGCGTTAGTTCAGGACTAGTGGACAGTACCTAAATGAAGCATAGCGTTATCTCAGGACTAGTGGACAGTACCTAAATTAAGCATAGTGTTAGTTCAGGGCTAGTGGACAGTACCTAAATGAAGCATAGCGTTAGTTCAGGGCTAGTGGACACTACAGTACCTAAATGAAGCATAGCGTTAGCTTATGCAGGGCACTGTGTACAGCTCAGCTGTACACAGCTGTCAGTCTGCTGATTGCTTTCAATCGGCCACGCCTTCCTGCACACCAATCAGAGCTCATTTCCTAAATAATGCGGTACGTTTAAATTCAACTGTCTGCTACACTAGATCCCTGATTCAATTGCTTCACACTCAATCCGCTGCTGCTGCTGTTGCACCTCCACCACCCCAGCCTCCACCTTATCGTTCAGAGACTTGCATTAGTCAAACGTTTAAAATTAATGTTGAACTGAAATTCATGTGTGCATGACTCTAAAGTAAACTGGATTTAATCTTGCATAGCTCTAAACTCATTCAATGTTCTATGGCTTTAAACATGTTAAAATGTATTCAGGTCTGCATGTTAATGTGATTACATGTCTTTTATGGGCCTGACCTTGCATACCAATAGGGGGATTTTGCATAGCGTTCCCTGACTTTGATTAGCAGGCTGCTTAGCAAGATTTAATAGGGAACATCTTAAAGAGGAGAGCCATTAACGGTAAAGTTTAACTGTATTCCATTTGTTCCTGACTGAAGTACATTTTTGAGGTTTTAGATGTTTTGTCAGTGATATTGAACACCCTTTGTTTCGTGTGTTGTTTTGAAAACCAATCGAATATTGAACCAATGAAAAATAGTAAAAAGTGCTTTGGACAAAACCTCTTAAGTCCATTGGACCCTCAAACTGTCTGCTAAAGCAACTAACTCCACCACCTCTCCCCGTCTCATGGAAGTAATTGACAATATATAATTAAGTCACAACACTAACTTTGATGAGGCAGAATTGCTTTGTTATATAAGGTGAAAAATGTTTCCTGAAAAATGTTTATTTTTCATTTGAATATAGGACTTTCACTGTTACATTTCAAATACAATTATTGTACTTTTGACTTTTGACATTTCTAGGAAAAGGGACTCCTGTGACCCAAACTTACAAAAATATATTATGAATGAACAACTTAAACCCTAAAATATAGTGGACATAGTATTATACTGTCCACCACTGACTCTGAGAGTGTACAGTTGTACTGTACAGTTGTACTGTACAGTTGTACTGCATGTGTAAACGAGAGTTATGTGGAACGACTTCAGACGCTGCTGCGCTGTGCGACTTGTGTGTGCCACTCGGGGAGACCAATTTGTGAGGCATGTACTCCAGAGTTGCGGGCTAAATGGTGACACACACACACACACACACACACACACACACACACACACACACACACACACACACACACACACACACACACACACACACACACACACACACACAATTCTATCCCGAGCCATAAGAGTATCATGCATTGTAAATCTAGAGTGATTGAGGGTAAGAGGCTTTCAGATCTCTCTGTCTCTCTCTCTCTAACTAGGACCAGCCCAGCACATCAGAATAGCTTGGCAGAGAGCTGACATGTTTGTCATGTAAAAAGTATTCCATCCTCTCCACTTAGCCAAGAACACCATGCACGCAAACAATAGACAGTCTGTTAACAATGTACCATTATCCAGAAGAGAGGGAGAGGGAGAGAGAGTGGGATAGAGAGAAAGAGAGAGAGAGAGAGAGAGAGAGAGAGAGAGAGAGGCAGACAGACACACATATAGAGAGGGAAGTGTTATTCAAACCAGGCAGCCGCACAAAACAACATCACAATAAATAACTGCTGGTTCGATACCTATACGAGAGAGAGAGAGAGAGATGAAGGGGAATGAAGGGGAATGAAGGGATTGAAAAGTGAGATAAAAGAGATGACAAGGTCACTCTGAGAAGACGGCATCCAAGATAAATAAACAAGATGCCCGCTTGTCTTCGCACTTGCACTTTTGACTGAAGCCTCATTTGACTTTGACAGATGTACAAGCTGATTCTCACATCGCTAGCGTTCCATCTGTTCCATTTGGACGAGTGACGCGGTCCTACTACACCGAGGATGAACTGCAGGGTCATCTAATTTGCTAAAAATGAATTGCATTTCTATCTCTGTGACCCCCAATTTATATTGTAAAATCAACTCAGAGAGAGTACAAATGGAACCAAATGGACCCGTTAGGATCCATTTGGTTCCATTTGTACTCTCTCAGAGTTACAGACCAATAATGGTCCTTTTGGTTTCAAACTATCATTTAGCTGGGGGCCCCCGGGAACTCCATCTAGGACCCCTGGGGTCCCCGGACCGCACTTTGGGAACCACTGTTTTAATGAACAATGGTTTAATGGTATGAAGGCCTGTAGCCTTCAACTCTTGTCATTTGAAAATGTGACATCAGTGAATAAAGACACGCTGTATGAGAAACAGAGCCATAATGCTAAAACGTGTCACAATCCATGCATCGATTATTGACATTCGTCCCATAAACATGGCCAGCGGAACGGCGCTCCCACGCATGTGCAGAGGAAAATACATCCATCACATACACGCATGCACACCATGCACGCACACCAGGCACACACACACACACACACACACACACACACACACACACACACACACCCTCGGAGCGCTACGTCCTCACTTTACGTTATTTTTTGCTTGTCTTTCAATCGTTTGCGAGGACACAGGGGGCACAAACACACACACATACCACACACACACACACTCACTCACACACACACACACACACACACACACGCGCACAGCCCTTTCCCCCGTCCTCAGCAGAAAGGCGGCGTGTCGGGCGGCGAGGGGGGCACCTTTCCGAGCGGAGCTCTGGGCGATGAAAAGGCCCTGGCGGGTTGACGAGGGGAAAAATAGCGCTAATGCAGCAAAGGAAGCTGTTTCTTCCCAATTAACCAATAAAACACATGCTGGCCTGATACCCTTTACACTCCCTTCCCCGCCACACACACACACACGTGTGTGCACCACACACACACACGTGTGTGCACCACACACACAAACACACGCTCACACGCACACACACACGTGTGCGGCACAAACACACGCACGCACGCAGGCACTCACGCACGCCACGCATGCACGCACGCACCCACGCACGCACGCACACAGGTTTCTGTTATCACTTGACATGCATTGTGCCGTTTCTCGAGTGTGATTTCAGCCACTAGGTGTACTCAAGAAACGCCACAATGCATGTCAACAGAGAACCACCGTATTTTGCAAGCCGCTCAATCAGGAACGGAGGATGAAACGTCATAAATATGGAAGAAGACGCCAGAAGACGATCTCGGTGCAGAAGGCCAAAGGATCCAAAGATGTCAAACGACGATCTACGTATATGGCGAATGAGTTTAAGGACGTCATTGAAAAAAGGTGCAAAAAACAACATACAAGTCTACAATGAACTTGTACATTGTACACAGAAACAGCACCCTCTGCTGTTTGTTAGCGCAGCACAGAATCTGTTCTTGAGAGATTAATGTTGTTCAGATGTCTGCGTTCAAATTTCCTCCACCTCCCTGCGGCCTCCTCCTTGTGGCATTATTTCTGTAATGGATGATTCTGTGATTATAAACGTGATTTACGGATGGTACCTTATGGTATCTAGTTCTGTTATGGGTAACTGTGATTATAATGAGTTTTATGGATTATGATCATGTGATATGTTCAGTATCTATGTGGTATATGGAAGAAATTTAAAGTCATGTTGTTGATGTAATGTCTTTATATGCTCTGCTCTGGGATTTGTTGTTGATATCAGAGCCGTGTCTCGGTGCACAGATAATCTGATATTTCAAATGTGATAGCCTATATCAGATGATATGATATCACATGAGCAAAGCCACACCGCCATACATGCAATAAATGGTCATTCTGAGCTGAAGAGTTTCAATGAACCTGAATCTTTTCCTGATCGTAAATCTGTCTCTCAAAATCTTGTTTAACCTGCATGAAACAACAATTTATATTGAGAGGACCAGGGAACTTGCACGGTCCTCGCAAATACAGTAATGCAAGCATACACGCACTCACTCACGTACACACACGTACACACACACACGTACACACACACACACACACACACACACCTAATAAGCCATAAACACAGCAGAACATTTATAATGCTGGTTTTTGGTCCGTAAAAAAAAAGGGGAAAAAAAGGAAATAAAAAGATGGAGGAGGTGGAGAAATGACTTTTTCTACAGAAGGAAATATTTAGTACCTTGTTGAATTAATGCATGCGCGCGTGTGTGTTCCCGTGGTGTGTGTGTGTGTGTGTGTGTGTGTGTGTGTGTGTGTGGAGGGGGGGGGTATAAGGGATGAGTAAAGGAGGAGAGAGGGAGGTAAGGAGGGAGGGGCGGCAAAAGTAGGGGTTGCGGAGGCTGTCACAGTAGACCAAAGGAATCACACCTCCTCTCCTCTCCTCTCCCTCTCTCTCTCTCTCTCTCTCTCTCTTCTGGGAGTTCAGCAGGAGCTGAAGGAAGCTGAAAGCCCCCGGAGAGAGATTGTCGAGTGTGCGCGCAAATGCAATGGTGCACAAGTACGCGCACAGGTGCACGCAAGACTGGTGTATACGTGCACGAACAATGTACAATGTGCACGCATGCACGCACGCACGAATACCTCACTGTATGACAGTCACAGAGAAATGGTGATGTATAAATTATGCTTGTAAATGAAGGATATATGAGAGGAGAGGAGAGGAGAGGAGAGGAGAGGAGAGGAGAGGAGAGGAGAGGAGAGGAGAGGAGAGGAGAGGAGAGGAGAGGAGAGGAGAGGAGAGGAGAGGTCCTTCCCCAGGGCTGCAGGAGGTCATAAAGACAGCAGGGGGTCCCATAAAACACTCCCTAAAACACAGACAGGATTTACTGACTACACACACTGGAGAGAGAGAGAGAGAGAGAAAGGGGGGGAGAGAGAGGGAGAGGGGGGAGAGAGAGAGAGGGGGGGGGGGGGGGAGAGAGAGAGAGAGAGAGAGAGAGAGAGAGAGAGAGAGAGAGAGAGAGAGAGAGAGAGAGAGAGAGAGAGAGAGGGAGAGAGAGAGGGGGAGAGAGATAGGGGGGGTGGATCTAGATTGAGATGTAATCTATAGTATTGAACACCTATAGTTACATATTATACATAACGGAGTCAAAACTGTACGTGCATGTGTGTGTGTGTGTGTGTGTGTGTGTGTGTGTGTGCGTGCGTGCGTGCTGTTTACACTCATGGTGGCCGTAAACATTTTTAAATGAGGTATACTGAAAACACCACCCCTCCTCTACACATACATGCACACAGTGGGGGTGGAATGCAGCGTGTGTGTGTGTGTGTGTGTGTGTGTGTGTGTGTGTGTGTGTGTGTGTGTGTGTGTGTGTGTGTGTGTGTGTGTGTGTGTGTGTGTGTGTGTGTGTGTGTGTGTGTGTGTGTGTGTGCGCGCGTGCGTGCATGCGTGTGTAGAGTCTTTCCTACTATTGTCAGGGGGTAGATTGATACCGCCTCTCTTGCTGACAGACAATTGTCGAAGCTTCCTGAACTAATTATAAAAAGCAACACCACTAACCCACACGCGCTGTCTGTCTGTCTGTCTGTCTGTCTGTCTGTCTGTCTGTCTGTCTGTTCACTGCTCAGAAGTGTGTTGGAACCCAACAAGCATGGAGGTGTTCACTGCTCAGAAGTGTGCTGGAACCTTACAAGCATGGAGGTGTTCACTGCTCAGAAGTGTGTTGGAATCCAACAAGCATGGAGGTGTTCACTGCTCAGAAGTGTGCTGGAACCTAACAAGCATGGAGGTGTTCACTGCTCAGAAGTGTGTTGGAACCCAACAAGCATGGAGGTGTTCACTGCTCAGAAGTGTGCTGGAACCTAACAAGCATGGAGGTGTTCACTGCTCAGAAGTGTGCTGGAACCCAACAAGCATGGAGGTGTTCACTGCTCAGAAGTGTGTTGGAACCCAACAAGCATGGAGGTGTTCACTGCTCAGAAGTGTGTTGGAACCCAACAAGCATGGAGGTGTTCACTGCTCAGAAGTGTGTTGGAACCCAACAAGCATGGAGGTGTTCACTGCTCAGAAGTGCTGTCGTGTCAACACTAAAGAAACACAATGATAGATGTGAAGAGACAGCACGCAATGATGCATGGATAGACCGGGCAAGATGCGTGGCGGACAGATTAGTACAATCACAACCAAACCACAACACAAAGGTTACATTTCTCATGGAGAGAACATTAGACATGAAACGAAAGTAAATATGGCTGTAATGAAATCAAAACATGCATCCATTTTTGCCACGTTTTACAGTGTTCTTTGGCCAGTATGGCTACATCACAATTACTAGCATGGACAAAACTGGACTTAAATAGACAGATACAGTATGTGTGTTTGTTTTGATGTGGATATTGTCCACTATAAGCACACATCGCACGCCTGTCCGCCCTGGAAAGGGGTCCCCTCTTTCCTGAGGTTTTTTCCTTTTCTTTGCTTATACCAAAGGGGGCTTTCCTTTGGGGTGTTTTCCTGGCCTCATGGAGGCTCTAGAGGGGATTCTGTTTGTTTTCTTTGTTGAAGGTGAAGCCTGCAACGTCCCTGGAGACTCTAAACGTGATTAAGGGCTGCGCAAATAAACTTGACTTCACCTTTCTTCACCCCGCCAAAAACCTTCCGTCCATTCTATCCCTACGCGAACGATAGACCTTAAAGAAACTTGAGAGCAGAGCTTCGGTGTGGAGAAGGAACTAAACTGGAGTTTCTATGAGATAGTCCCATCATAAAAACACAATTTATCCTCTTGTAACTCTGACGGAAATGAGAACCAAATGGACTCATGAGGTTAAAAGGAGAGAGTACTCGTCATACCTGCTATACACGATCGACAAGTGCAATTGAAAGTGATGAAACTAAGGAATACTGTTGATCCGATTAATGATCTCTTTGAGGTTCTCTCTCCTGATTGGGTAAAACGGGTATCCCAACCTGAACATTTATTTTGAGCATTTCAACGCGTTAAAACCGGGAAAGCATTTGTTTCAGTTTAGATTTTTGCGTTGGCTATTCAAAAATATCAGACATACAAGCACACACTCATCATTGTGGGGCCCTTGAGCACCATTGATATAGAGACATACAAGTACACACTCATCATTGTGGGGCCCTTGAGCACCATTGATATAGAGACATACGTTGTTCAGAAATCTGTTAGGCTTTAGTGTAGAAGACATGTTTTAGGTCTTAAAACGTTTAAACTAGAAACATACTGTCCCTTCGACCCCCTCGAGATGAACCGCAAGGGTTTCACTGTGAACTGAAATGATTCCTGGAGGTTTGGTGGGAAAGTGAGAGAGAGAGGAAGGGGTCCCTCACTGCTCACCTATTGTGTGTGTGTGTGTGTGTGTGTGTGTGTGTGTGTGTGTGTGTGTGTGTGTGTGTGTGTGTGTGTGTGTGTATGTGTGTGTGTGGCCAGTCAGGAAGTATCGTGTTGCACACGTCAAGGTTTTGTTTGAGACACACAACTCAACTGGGAGAATGAGCCACCATCTCATCATCTGCGCGTGCGTGTGTGTGTGTGTGTGTGTGTGTGTGTGTGTGTGTGCGTGCGTGCGTGCGTTTGGCATCTCTGGAATGATGGTGCTCTGCACAGGAAGTGGCAACACTCCACTTCCTGCATGGTTGCATGGAAATCTCATCTGTGCCATGGGTGTTACCACACACACACACACACACGCACGCGCGCACACACACACACACACACACGTGTACACACAAAATATTTTCTCTACCAAAAACAGCCCCTCTCTCTCCCCCACACACACACACACACACACACACACACACACACACACACACACACACACACACACACACGCACACACACACACACACACACACACACACACACACACACACACAGTACAACACCCAGTCTATTTCAGTTTGTCATGTATTGTCACCTGAGACCCTTTGTTCTCCACCCAGATCTGCTCAGGGGGCTTTCTGTGCGTGCATGTGTGTGCGTGTGTGCATGTGCGTGTGTGCGTGTGCGTGTGCGTGTGCGTGTGTGTGTGTGTGTTTGTCCATGCTTTGTTTCTGCATTCCATTATTAATACAATATAATGCTTACTTCAAGATATGACCACCAACTTGCGCACTTAAGTAAATGTACTTTGCACGACTGCAAAATACCACCACGACAAGACAATTAAAATGGAATGGAACTGCACCGAAATAATAAATCATACGCAGTCACTGTCTGTCTCATACATACAGTCTCCATCTCAGCTATCTTAATGTCTGTCCGTCTTCTATACTGTCTCCATGTCAGCTTTCCTACTGTTTGTCTCTTCTATACAGTCTCCATGTCAGCTTTCCTACTGTTTGTCTCTTCTATACTGTCTCCATGTCAGCTTCCCTACTGTTTGTCTCTTCTATACTGTCTCCATGTCAGCTTTCCTACTGTTTGTCTCTTCTATACTGTCTCCATGTCAGCTTTCCTACTGTTTGTCTCTCCTATACAGTCTCCATGTCAGCTTTCCTACTGTTTGTCTCTTCTATACTGTCTCCATGTCAGCTTTCCTACTGTTTGTCTCTCCTATACAGTCTCCATGTCAGCTTCCCTACTGTTTGTCTCTTCTATACTGTCTCCATGTCAGCTTTCCTACTGTTTGTCTCTTCTATACTGTCTCCATGTCAGCTTTCCTACTGTTTGTCTCTCCTATACAGTCTCCATGTCAGCTTTCCTACTGTTTGTCTCTTCTATACTGTCTCCATGTCAGCTTTCCTACTGTTTGTCTCTCCTATACAGTCTCCATGACAGCTTTCCTACTGTTTGTCTCTCCTATACAGTCTCCATAACAGCTTTCCTACTGTTTGTCTCTCCTACACTGTCTCCATGTCAGCTTTCGTACTGTTTGTCTCTCCTACACTGTCTCCATGTCATACTGTTTGTCTCTCCTACACTGTCTCCCTCTCAGCTCCTCTACAGCCTGTCTCCCCTTCACATAATGGGAGTGGTGTAAATAGTTATATATAGTAACATTCACCGTGCATTGTGTTGCATAACTCTGTCATCGTCGGCCTTGTTTTGTGTGACTATAGACAGTAGTAGCTAAACAAAAAAGAGAATTAATTACTAGCTTGCACTCAGACAGACAGGCAGTATAGGCATACTATTACTTTTGGTACTTCTACAAGTACATTTTTATGATCAATACTTTTGTACTTCTACTCGCTCAAGTACAGTAGCCTATACATTTTGAATTACGAACTTTTACTTGTAACAGAGCATTTGGAGTACTAGTATTTCTATATTGCAGTATTGATAATTTTACTTCAGTAAATATTGTGAGTGCTTATTCCACCACTGCCCATCCCCCCCTGCACAGTTCACCGTTTCCCGCCGCGCTCACGCAGCCTCCCAACCCCCCTACCTCCGCTCTGTCCGTCCACCCCACCCCCCCCCCCCCCCCTAAACCACCCCCACCTCGTTAGCCGGGCATAAATCTCCACAGCCAGTGCAGTAATTTAACCAATTAGCATCCCAGATTCGCGGGGTGGCACCTAAATTAAGGCTGCAGCGGCAGAGCAATGTGCGGAGGAAAACCCGCGTGGCGGATTTACGGCTCTTTCCCTTACATATTCAGCCTGAATAAATCAAGTGAACCCCCCCCCACACACACACACACGCGCGCACAGCCACACATACACACGCGCGCACACACACACACACACACACACACGCGCGCTACCCCACCCCACTCCACCGCACCACCCACCCAAACAGACAACCGCACCGCACTGCACAGAGGCCTTATGGGTAAGAGAGCAGAGCTCAGATACATGGCTTTACTTAATCATAATATGAGGGCATAACCTAGATATGTACGCAGCGACGACAGGGACATACGGATGCGTGTGCACGTGTGTGTGGGTGTGTGTGTGTGTGTGTGTGTGTGTGTGTGTGTGTGTCGGGGGGGGGGGGGAGGTATGGCTAGACATGTAGTAGACACAAACACATCATCGCTCTCGGGCGGAAACCTTGTTTGTCCAAAAGCGTTACATTATTTATTTTACTGGCACCGGCGTCAGCCCCAGCCCAGCCAACTGCCTATAGTAGCCGGCTAGCCGCGGCAGTGTTTCCGCGTCAGTCCGACACCAGCATAACCCAAACCCCAACCTCACAGTGAAGCCACGGGTGATTATTAACCGGCAGCACATGTTGGGACCTGCAGGAGCCACGGGTGAGTTTTAACCAGCGACGCTGACACCCTACCCCAATCCCTATAACCTAACCCGAACCTCACAGGGAAGCCACAGGTGATAATTAACGAGCAGCGCATGTTGGGAGCCACGGGGGAGTTTTAACCAGCCACGCATGTGTCTTTGACAACGCATGTCGGGAGCCACGGTACACCGGCTTATATCGGCGGCTGCGGTGTCTGGACCGGCGGCTGCTGGACGGACAGACAGACACCACCGCGCCACCTCCCACGGCAGGTGCCGGGGGAGGGGCGGCCGCTGCCGGAGAATGCACTCGCTCCTTCTCTTGTGAACCCATAAGACCTGAGGCAGATTGTATGCCTTCTGAACTACATTTTTCAAACACGTTCAATATATATTTTTTATAAGATGTTCAAAAATAGCAGATTTTAATTTAATATAGTTTAGATACGAGGTTTCTGTCCAATGACACATGCAGGCCTACATTGTGCATATGGACGCACACGTGTGCACGTCAACAGATGTGAACACACACATGGACCAGGCACACACCATTACACACACGCACAGGCATAGGCACGTGTGCACGTGGGACATATATCTATTGACGCACACAAAAAGTGATGCGCACACATACACACACACACACACGCACACACACAAGAAAACGCATAAAGAGACAACACACACGGACACAGAGAGACAAAAGAAACTCCTTTCTTGGTCATACCACCCACCCCCCCCCCCCCAAAAACACACACACAACCACACACACACACACACACACACGCACACACATAGCGCTCGCCATATATTGTGTGTTTACGTATAAATCCATTAATTTAACCCTGAAGTGTGAAAGTGTAAAGGACGTGGCTCTAAGCGTGCTCCTGGCGTAGGTGTAGGCCTATATTTAACATTGTAAAACAGTGATTTGTCATGGGGGCGGGGCTAATCGGTCCTCAGATCCATGGCCTTATGGGCTTTATGGCTGTAAGGCTTTGGCCAACGTTAAGGGTGAAGGGTTAACGTTAGGGATTAGGTGGCGGAAATCAACCATCATGAGTAGCTATAGTAACACCATGCAGACGCGTGTGTGTGTGTAGGGGTCCACTTGTGAAAATCACAGAGGGGGAGACCTTTTCGTAAGCCCTACAAAACAATTGACACTTTATTTGTCTAGGATGGGATACGATGAGACCCTATTTGATTTCCTGCATCTTATCCACATAGACATGGTAAATGGTAAATGGTGCATTTATATAGCGCCTTTATCCAAGGCGCTTTACAGAGATTTTTGCATTACATTCACCCATTCACACACACATTCATACACCGATGGCAGCGGAAACCATGCAAGGCACCAACTAGCACATTGGGAGCAATTAGGGGTTCAGTGTATTCTCAAGGACACTTCGACAGTAACTCTGGGGGAGCCCGGGTTCGAACTGGCAACCTTACGGTTACCATCCAGGCACTCTACCCCTGAGCCACCGCCGCCCCGTGAAAGAACATGAAAGAACCTGCCCTCTCCACACCATGGATGCATTTGCTATGGTGAAAAAAGACTCTCCATGCCGTACTCGGAGGCAGCATTTAAGAGAATCGTCCCTTTCTTACTCTCCTGAACTTGAATTCCGCCCGGTGCCCCTGCCTCTACAAATCCCTGTATATGGCAGTACTTACTTTCCTTACACTAATTATAATACCTCTTTACCTGTAACTCTGTAACTCTTTCTGCTCTTTCTATATGTAGCTAAATAGCCCATCTGCAAGCTCACAGTGTGTTGCAAAGTAAGCCTGATCTGCTGTTTTCGCTATCTTTGAACACATTTAAAAAGCCATTTAAAAAAGCATTGCCCCAAATAAGGAGGCCAGGTTAATATGGTAAATATAAAAATGCTAAACATTCCAATGGTGACATTATCAAACATTAATCAGACAGTCTACAGTTCCCAAAAGGCAATGTATTTAATCCAGTCTGACCAGAATCTGGGATAAAACATATCTCCGCTGATAAAAACCAAAAGCATGTCAAAAGCAGAAGCCGCTCCATCCCCAAGCACACACACGTGTGTACTGAATGTGTGCGTGCGGCGGTACATGCTCCGTTGTCTTTAGCGACAGAGCCGTGGTACTAGAGTGTCGGTGCTTCCCAGGCGGCGGAGCGTTAGAGATGATGGCGCGTTGAGTGATGGCCGCGGTAAAACGGTCGTAAAGCAGCGTGAGCGATGGCTGCTGTCGACGGGGCCAATTGAGCGCGTGACATCAGCCACGCCGCGCTGACAGAGTCGCACAAACAGTAATGACAGCATGGCCGCGATGCCGCGCTCCAGCTATCTGTTACCGACTGACACACACACACATACGAACACACGAACACACACGCACGCACGCACGCACACACACTCACACACACACACACACATACACACACACACACCTGTGAACGTCTGATTTCTATAATGTTAAATTAAAACCATCTCAATCTATTCCTATATTTCAAAGGAATTGCAGATAATTCGAGCTGGATTAGGAAAGACGGGGTTACTTATACTCCTGTTGAGCGGAGTCCCTCAGGGAGTTATGCTGGTGGCTTTTCCGTTTTCACTCTGCATTAGATACATCTTTGCTAAAAATAGCAGATCTGAGCTTGTAGATCCTGCTATTTTCCTGCGAAAGGTT
>NC_139697.1:75455415-75467915 GCF_964188405.1 Protomyctophum parallelum | reverse complement strand
TTGAAGGACCACAACGGAAACAAGCCTAACAGCTTTCTTGTGTCTGTATCCTTTTGAATTAATTTTCAATAAAGTTTCCAATCAATCACTCAATCAATCAATCAATCAAACATGCCATCAGTTCCTCGCCAGTCTCTGATACAAGCTTTCTGCAGAACTGCGAGAGAGAGAGAGAGAGAGAGAGAGAGAGAGAGAGAGAGGGAGAGAGAGAGAGAGAGAGAGAGAGAGTTAAAGGTTCAACTGTATTGGCAGGCGAGCTGGGGGCTTTGACAGTGATCGGACCACACACTTCCTCGGCTCAGATTGGGTGCGTGCGTGCGTGCGTGCGTGCAGCTTAGTTAAACCGAATCAGCATCTTATCTAGCGTAAATGTGTTTTTAATGCTGGGACAGGTCCAAACTGGGAGACTAAATGAGGAATATGAATAAAACATCCCATTATTATTATGAAGCGTTTTGTTTCTCTTTCTCTCTCTCTCACTTCTCCTTGTCTTCCTCCTCTCTCTCTCTCTCTCTTCTCCTTGTCTTCCTCCTCTGTCTCTCTCTCTTCTCCTTGTCTTCCTCCTCTGTCTCTCTCTTCTCCTTGTCTTCCTCCTCTGTCTCTCTCTCTCTCTTCTCCTTGTCTCCTCCTCTGTCTCTCTCTGTCTTCTCCTTGTCTTCCTCCTCTGTCTCTCTCTCTCTTCTCCTTGTCTTCCTCCTCTGTCTCTCTCTCTTCTCTTGTCTTCCTCCTCTGTCTCTCTCTTCTCCTTGTCTTCCTCCTCTGTCTCTCTCTCTTCTCCTTGTCTTCCTCCTCTGTCTCTCTCTTCTCCTTGTCTTCCTCCTCTGTCTCTCTCTCTCTTCTCCTTGTCTCCTCCTCTGTCTCTCTCTGTCTTCTCCTTGTCTTCCTCCTCTGTCTCTCTCTCTCTTCTCCTTGTCTTCCTCCTCTGTCTCTCTCTCTTCTCCTTGTCTTCCTCCTCTGTCTCTCTCTTCTCCTTGTCTTCCTCCTCTGTCTCTCTCTCTTCTTCTTGTCTTCCTCCTCTGTCTCTCTCTCTTCTCCTTGTCTTCCTCCTCTGTCTCTCTCTCTTCTCCTTGTCTTCCTCCTCTGTCTCTCTCTTCTCCTTGTCTTCCTCCTCTGTCTCTCTCTCTTCTTCTTGTCTTCCTCCTCTGTCTCTCTCTCTTCTCCTTGTCTTCCTCCTCTGTCTCTCTCTTCTCCTTGTCTTCCTCCTCTGTCTCTCTCTCTTCTCCTTGTCTCCTCCTCTGTCTCTCTCTCTCTTCTCCTTGTCTTCCTCCTCTGTCTCTCTCTGTCTTCTCCTTGTCTTCCTCCTCTGTCTCTCTCTCTTCTCCTTGTCTTCCTCCTCTGTCTCTCTCTCTCTTCTCCTTGTCTTCCTCCTCTGTCTCTCTCTCTCTCTTCTCCTTGTCTTCCTCCTCTGTCTCTCTCTGTCTTCTCCTTGTCTTCCTCCTCTGTCTCTCTCTCTTCTCCTTGTCTTCCTCCTCTGTCTCTCTCTCTTCTCCTTGTCTTCCTCCTCTGTCTCTCTCTCTCTTCTCCTTGTCTTCCTCCTCTGTCTCTCTCTCTTCTCCTTGTCTCCTCCTCTGTCTCTCTCTCTCTTCTCCTTGTCTCCTCCTCTGTCTCTCTCTCTCTTCTCCTTGTCTTCCTCCTCTGTCTCTCTCTCTCTTCTCCTTGTCTCCTCCTCTGTCTCTCTCTCTCTTCTCCTTGTCTTCCTCCTCTGTCTCTCTCTCTCTTCTCCTTGTCTTCCTCCTCTGTCTCTCTCTCTCTTCTCCTTGTCTTCCTCCTCTGTCTCTGTCTCTTCTCCTTGTCTTCCTCCTCTCTCTCTCTCTCTCTTCTCCTTGTCTTCCTCCTCTGTCTCTCTCTCTATTCTCCTTGTCTTCCTCCTCTGTCTCTGTCTCTTCTCCTTGTCTTCCTCCTCTCTCTCTCTCTCTTCTCCTTGTCTTCCTCCTCTGTCTCTCTCTCTTCTCCTTGTCTTCCTCCTCTCTCTCTCTCTCTCTCTCTCTTCTCCTTGTCTTCCTCCTCTGTCTCTCTCTCTTCTCCCTATACAGGTACGTTATAAGTTTTTCCAGTTTTTTAACTCTCTCACCCTCTTTCTCAGCGGTGGACAGTACATTTACTTACTGTAGGTAGGCTACTGTACAATTTTGAGGTTTACTTGAGTATTTCCAATTTCCAATACTTCTACTTCTACTCAACTTTGAAAAGTTTAGTTAATACACTAGTTACTTTGTTACATTTAGATTTTTCTTACAAAACACATACCTATATATAGAAATACATTTCTGCCAAAATACCCGATCTACAAGCTTGTAGGTCTGATATTTTCCAAACGAAACGGGACATCCTGCATAATGTGTACTACTTTTGGAAATGTAAGTACCAAGTATACCAATATTGTACAAATGTACAAACAATAACAAACAGGAATTGTGTTGCACATACTCAGTTTCCTGCACCCGACAGCGTCGATACTATATATAAAGTATACAGTATAGTATAGTGCAGTACAGTAGTGGTCACACTCGCACGCACACACACACAAGTACGCACACACGCATGCACACACACACACGCACACACACACAGTGGTGAGTGCTGACATGAAATCAATAGTATGAATAATTCTCTATACCTCCATCGCCAAGCAACCACCCTGACCTTTAACACAGGAAGTGGAAATGAGAGAAGAGAGAGAGAGAGAGCGAGAGAGCGAGAGATAGAGAGAGAGAGGGGGGGGGGAGCTGGTTAAGAAGATGTAGAAGGAAAGATGAAGAGGAGAGGGGATGAGAAAGGAAGGAATGGCTATGAAGAAATGTGTCTGTTTACGTTTTCTGTGTGTGTGTGTGTGTGTGTGTGTGTGTGTGTGTGTGTGTGTGTGTGTGTGTGTGTGTGTGTGTGTGTGTGTGTGTGTGCGCCAAACGGTGACAGTCTTGTGGAAGTGACACGCAGCGTCGGCAGAGATATTTTAGGAAATAGGCCGAGTGAGATACAGAGAGAGAGAGAGAGAGAGAGAGAGAGGGTCAGACACATTGAAAGATTAAACGATCGTTTAGAAGCCCCTCCTCTCAGCTGATGGTGTGATTGACGGGTGACCCCACCCCCCTCCCCTTCCCCTGTCCTTTTGATTGACGGGGCTCCCCACTCTCAGCCTCATTACCCCCACCCCTTGAGACTCACACGTCTCTCTCTCTCTCTCTCTCTCTCATGATTCTTTCATTCTCCCCCTCCCCATAACTGTCCCTCCTCTCCTCTCCTCTCCTCTCCTCTCCTCTCCTCTCCTCTCCTCTCCTCTCCTCTCCTCTCCTCTCCTCTCCTCTCCTCTCCTCTCCTCTCCTGTTCTATCGTTTCCACATTCGCCTGCTCTCTCTCCAGGTCTTCCCCTCTGTGCTATGACCCCTCTTAACCCTATGGATTACACACACACACACCAACCCGAACCCCTTAAATCCCTCAGGCTTGTGTGTGGGGGCCCCCGAAGACTTTGTTAGGACCCTAAACTATAGAGCCCCCGAAGTCTCACACACACACACGCATGCACATGCACATGCACACACACGCACACACACACATGTGCGTACGCACAGCCTGGGCCTATTAAGCCAATCATAGATGTTTAAACAGGCACAGAGCTGAGCAATGAGGTATAGGTAAACCCTCAGGCCACAGACAGACAGACAGACAGACACTGTCAGACAGACAGACAGACAGACAGACAGACAGACAGAAAATGAGAGCGCCAGAGAAAAATGCACACACACTCGTGCGGGTCGCACGCTCACACACAGAGGAGTATGGATGCCGCTCTTTAGGAGTCAAGCAGGCGTATGATAGGATATGGTTGCATGTAGTTAACCCTATATTAACCTCCAGAGCTCTCCAACCCAGATTAACTGGGCCACACACACACACACACACACACACACACACACACACACACACACACACACAGTGTGTGTGTGTGTGTGTGTGTGTGTGTGTGTGTGTGCGTGCACAGACAGTCACGCCTTCAACTGTCACTCATACACGCGCCAGTGTCTGCTCACAGCCTCACACACAGACACAGACAGACAGACATGTCCAAGTGCTGTCAATCTGACACGCTAAGAACGGCTGTTCCAGATATCTACCCTCCTCTCACATGTACACACACGCACGCACGCACGCACCCACGGCACGCACGCACGCACGCACACACACACAGTCACCATCGCCTCTTCTTGTCACAGTGCTTGCTAGCACACACACACTCACACACACACACACACACACACAGGCATAGCAAGCTGAATGTGTCATTGTTATGTGTGCATATATACACTAGCAGATCGTTACGCATGCCAAACAGACGACACACACTTCATCTCACGTATAGCCAGGTCTGATCTGACATCAGTACCTAAACGTCTGAGGAGGACTGCCAGGAAAATCACTCAACCCAACTTTAATGTGTACAATGTCAAGGAACTCATAGTTAAATTGAGACTCAGAGTAACACAGAGTTCCTTTATAGCTCGTGTCACAGCCCCTGTAGTTGGCCTACTAGGGCCTGTGTGGTGGTGTAATGTGTAGTCCCCTGTAGTGTATAGGCCTACTGTATGTCTTTGGCTTCCCACAGGTTCTGCCGAGTTTCCAATCAGGTGCATTGGGAGCACCTGGCCAGTGTTCCCAAGGTGCACTACTATAAAAGGCTGGGTGTGGCCATGCTCAGTCTCTCTCTCTCCTTCCATGAGAGCAGCAGCACTTTGATTTGCACCATTCAACACGCCACACTACATTTACCACACATCCATTCACTTACACTACTTATCTTACTGATTAACACAAACGACTTAATAGTATCGTTTGATCGCATATTTGATGTAACTAATGTTGTATCAATCATTGTGTACAATTTTAAACAGCCTCCTTTTTGTTATGGCCTAATAAGAGCCAGGTCATAACAGCTCGGCGGTGCACAGTAAAGTTCTTGGATAAATGGTGATATATTTTGTCTGAGATAGATAAAATAGTGCATCTTGAACGTTAAATTGTCCCGTGGCCCTGGGGGTCCCCATGCAGATAATACAAACAGTCCTAGTAGTTATTGGACGCGGGGACTCCACCTGGGGGACCGGTCTCCTCCTCATGCTATAGTCTAGCCTATCATATTCCACCTTGTCCACACTTGTGTACCTCTTCATGCCATTGTTGCAGTTATTGACTGCCGTGACTCAAGTTCACCTTGGGGACCGCTATGCGACTTTAGGTTGTGTTACATTATGTTATGTCATCTTTTTGTCTTCTGCCCTCCCCACCCCTCCCCACCCCTCCCCACCCCTCTCCACTCCTCTCCTCTCTTCTGAGGTCACATCACGTTTCCACTGTCTGTTTTGCAGGGTCTTTAATTATCATTCTTGGAAACTTATGTTTGAATTGTTGTGTTTTGTCCTGTTCATACCGGGTCATCTATCTATGAATTGTAGAATCAACTGCCTTATATCTGTTTGTATATGTCTTTGTGCATGCGTGCGTGCTGATGTGTTGTTTAGGTTGGGTGAAGCAGAGTTCCAGATGTTAAAGTAAAGAGGCTGTGTGTGAACCGTTCTGGGTGGGGGGGGGGGGGGAGTGGGGGGGTGGACAGGAAGTATCCCACGGTATCCACGGTAACCCTGACATTCCATCCCGGCCCCGTGCTCCATGACATCTCCCACAATCCACTCTGCCCCAGAGCACGGTGCACGGGCTCGCGCGGACACACGCTTGGCACATGCATACATGCACACATGCACACACACACGTAACAGATAAAAGTAGCTATATGCTGTATATATATATATTAGTATACGACATACAGATCATCAGATTATCATTGCATCTCATTTCCTATACAGTACCTCCTCATTGAGCAGATGTGTGCTCACACACACACACACACACACACACACACACACACACACACACACACACACACACACACACACACACACACACACACACACACACACACACACAGCCTCCAGGCGAGTACATAATGGAGTGTGTGTAAGCTGAGACCTTTGTGACAGCCGACAAGAACAGAAGAGTAGGGTTGTGGTATAAAGATACCAACCTGTCCCACACAAACTCACACGCAGACGCACGCACACTCACACGCAGACGCACGCACACACACACACACACACACACAGAGTGAGAGAGAGAAACACATGCACGTGAAAGTACGCACACGCACACACATGCACGCACACACACGCCTGCTCTTTGAAACCGAGTGTTTATCCACAGACCATAACATAAGCTCACTCTAAAGACAAAATTAAGATACAATATGGAGAGGAGAGGAGAGGAGAGGAGAGGAGAGGAGAGGAGAGGAGAGGAGAGGAGAGGAGAGGAGAGGAGAGGAGAGGAGAGGAGAGGAGAGGAGAGGAGAGGAGAGGAGAGGAGAGGAGAGGAGAGGAGAGGAGAGAGACTTCTGGTATCATATCTATAATCTGTCTGCTTTCTTACACGATGTGTCAGCAACTAAAATAGATTGTCGGAGTTCCTGGAAATACACAAGCATTATCATAATGTTCAGTTCTTACATCCACAGCATTATAGTCACAGCATTCTTGTGGAGGAGAGGGAGTATCCAGTATACTGTACATGACCAGCCCTGGTACACTGTATGCATGCCACACTTCTACTACTAAGAAACAGCAGGCTAACGCTATGCCAGCATGCTACACACTCTTCAGAAATGTTCACAACATCGCTGAACAAAACCTTAACAAACCGTTAGCCTGTTACGGCGTGTAACACCAAAACGGTCGCCCAAACACACAGTCGCCCAGGGGGAATCCGGCTGTATTCCTAAACGTAACCCCAATAGTAAACTATTCCTAAAACTAACCTTATAGTCCTAAACGCAAACTCAGTAAAACCCTAAACCTCACCTTTATAGTCCTTAGTCCTAAACGCAAACTCAGTAAAACCCTAAACCTAACCTTTATAGTCCTTAGTCCTAAACGCAACCTCAGTCAAATATATGCCTAAACCAACTATTCCTTTATTTGTTGATGAAATATATATATATATACAAATAATACAATACATATATTTAGTCTTAGTTTTAGTCATCATAGCTTAGTTTTAATTTAATTTTCAGTGAAAAAAGGTAGTCGACGAACCTTTTTCATCATAGTTTTACTCGACAAAATCAACACTGCCCTGATAGTTGAAAAGTGATGCTAAAGGGTCTACACACATTATAGACGTTATAGAGGGGACTGAGGGGTGGGTTAGAGGGGGCTGAGGGGTACACAGGGTTAGAGGGGGCTGAGGGGTACACAGGGTTAGAGGGGGCTGAGGGGTACACAGGGTTAGAGGGGACTGAGGGGTACACAGGGTTAGAGGGGGCTGAGGGGTACACAGGGTTAGAGGGGACTGAGGGGTACACAGGGTTAGAGGGGACTGAGGGGTGGGTTAGAGGGGGCTGAGGGGTACACAGGGTTAGAGGGGGCTGAGGGGTACACAGGGTTAGAGGGGGCTGAGGGGTACACAGGGTTAGAGGGGGCTGAGGGGTGGGTTAGAGGGGACTGAGGGGTACACAGGGTTAGAGGGGGCTGAGGGGTACACAGGGTTAGAGGGGGCTGAGGGGTACACAGGGTTAGAGGGGACTGAGGGGTGGGTTAGAGGGGGCTGAGGGGTACACAGGGTTAGAGGGGGCTGAGGGGTACACAGGGTTAGAGGGGGCTGAGGGGTACACAGGGTTAGAGGGGGCTGAGGGGTACACAGGGTTAGAGGGGACTGAGGGGTACACAGGGTTAGAGGGGACTGAGGGGTACACAGGGTTAGAGGGGACTGAGGGGTACACAGGGTTAGAGGGGACTGAGGGGTGGGTTAGAGGGGACTGAGGGGTACACAGGGTTAGAGGGGGCTGAGGGGTACACAGGGTTAGAGGGGACTGAGGGGTGGGTTAGAGGGGACTGAGGGGTACACAGGGTTAGAGGGGACTGAGGGGTACACAGGGTTAGAGGGGACTGAGGGGTACACAGGGTTAGAGGGGACTGAGGGGTGGGTTAGAGGGGACTGAGGGGTACACAGGGTTAGAGGGGACTGAGGGGTACACAGGGTTAGAGGGGACTGAGGGGTACACAGGGTTAGAGGGGACTGAGGGGTACACAGGGTTAGAGGGGGCTGAGGGGTACACAGGGTTAGAGGGGACTGAGGGGTACACAGGGTTAGAGGGGGCTGAGGGGTACACAGGGTTAGAGGGGACTGAGGGGTACACAGGGTTAGAGGGGACTGAGGGGTACACAGGGTTAGAGGGGACTGAGGGGTACACAGGGTTAGAGGGGGCTGAGGGGTACACAGGGTTAGAGGGGACTGAGGGGTACACAGGGTTAGAGGGGACTGAGGGGTACACAGGGTTAGAGGGGGCTGAGGGGTACACAGGGTTAGAGGGGACTGAGGGGTACACAGGGTTAGAGGGGACTGAGGGGTACACAGGGTTAGAGGGGGCTGAGGGGTACACAGGGTTAGAGGGGGCTGAGGGGTACACAGGGTTAGAGGGGGCTGAGGGGTACACAGGGTTAGAGGGGGCTGAGGGGTACACAGGGTTAGAGGGGGCTGAGGGGTACACAGGGTTAGAGGGGGCTGAGGGGTACACAGGGTTAGAGGGGACTGAGGGGTACACAGGGTTAGAGGGGGCTGAGGGGTACACAGGGTTAGAGGGGACTGAGGGGTACACAGGGTTAGAGGGGGCTGAGGGGTACACAGGGTTAGAGGGGGCTGAGGGGTACACAGGGTTAGAGGGGGCTGAGGGGTACACAGGGTTAGAGGGGGCTGAGGGGTACACAGGGTTAGAGGGGACTGAGGGGTACACAGGGTTAGAGGCGGCTGAGGGGTACACAGGGTTAGAGGGGGCTGAGGGGTACACAGGGTTAGAGGGGGCTGAGGGGTACACAGGGTTAGAGGGGGCTGAGGGGTACACAGGGTTAGAGGGGGCTGAGGGGTACACAGGGTTAGAGGGGGCTGAGGGGTACACAGGGTTAGAGGGGGCTGAGGGGTACACAGGGTTAGAGGGGGCTGAGGGGTACACAGGGTTAGAGGGGGCTGAGGGGTACACAGGGTTAGAGGGGACTGAGGGGTACACAGGGTTAGAGGGGCTACACACCGCATTAGAGGGGTACACGGTGCATTAATATGGGCTCCTCCTGACTCCTGATGTGGTTGGGGAATAAGAATAATGTTGGTCACAACATCTTGTCATATCCGTTCTTTTCCTAAATATGATCCTGAGTTACATCAGTTGGAAGTCCCCATGGGAACACTTTTTATCTTTTGAGTTACACGCACTGGAAGAAAGAGGGTGTTCTAGGCAAGGTCACAGCTTTAGTGCTCTCCACTGTCAACAGTGAGAAGAACTGGGAGCTTTTGTAGGGCTGCATAAAAATATTGTTTGAAGGGATATTTCACTTTCAAAGAAACGTTGGGTCATTTCATCGTCTACTCAGGCTTATGTGAACACCCCAGACCGTCAAGTTGCTTGATTGTATTTAGATATTTTACATCCATTTTAGCTGCCTCACCCCCTTCCTATACAAAAGCATTGTAGCTTCAAACTCCAATAAAACCATGATAGATTAATTGAAAATACCCGTCCTTTCTTCTGGTGACTCATAATGCCCTCCTAATATTTTTTTTTTTATATATATTTTTTTCTTTTCACCAGCTGCTGTGTAAGCACAGCTGAGCAGGTCTATGTTTGATCACTTTGCCTTTCACTAGCACTGCTGTACTAGCCAGCTATCTTTCTCATTGGCTGCCGTATTGCCTGCCTCGTCTCTATAGGCAACCAGACACTTTTTGCCTCTAGCCGACCTCTCAGCCATGGGATGCTATAGCAAGCAACAGAACGGCAGGACTCTCATGTCTCAGCCATGGGATAACAACATAGTCTGAACGGCTTGAAGTCAAACCATCCGACACTACTTTGATGAAACCTGATGAAGGCAAAGACAGCGAGCGCAGCCTGTGATAGGAGCGGGTAACGAGGCGGCCAACGGGTCCAACTACTTTTTAACATCGTGGTGTGAACCAAGGGATCACAGGTACGCACGGTGCACAGGCCAGGGCTTTACAACAGATCTGCTCCTTTGTCCCAATATGTACTATCTTTGCCAAAAAAGATTTTTAGACCAAACATTTGCCTATTTTTTGTGAAATGTTGACGCCTGTTGACTGAAAAGTCACCTTTGGGAACCACATGGTGTATGCAGCAAAGTGGTCCATGTTGAGGAGTGTAAACATGGAGCAGAAGGTTCATTGTCACACGTTGGTTCACAGTGAAATGTTCTAGGGTTTCAGGAACAGGATCTGTCTCTGAGCTTTCCTTCACACTCATTCACCACATGAACATAAAGGTATACATGCACACACAGGGTTAAAACAACAGCCAAGGAGACATCACAGTAAAATGAGGTTGGATCTCTCTCTCCCTCTCTCTCTCTCTCTCTTCTCTGTCACTTTTTTTCTTTGCACATGACCCATTTTCTCCTGTACTGCAGAAGGAGAGATGGAGAGACACGTGTGCGTGCGTGGTGTGCGTGCGTGAGTGCATGCGTGCGTGCGTGTTTGCGTGCGTGCGTGCGTGCGTGAGTGCATGCGTGCGTGCGTGCGTGTTTGCGTGCGTGCGTGCGTGCGTGCGGGATCTATAAAAGCTGTGGAATGTCATGAGATGATGAAGCTTTACTATATCATTGATTCAACACACACACAAGTTGAACCAGCATAGACACCACGACGGAACATGAAATCCCACCAAAGCCTTTATACACACCTCAGCGAGGTGGGAACAGCCTCCCATCTATGTCTGTGTGTGTGTGTGTGTGTGTGTGTGTGTGTGTGTGTGTGTTGTGTGTGTGTGTGTGTGTGTGTGTGTGTGTGTGTGTGTGCGGCGACAGAGCCACGGTACCTGTCGATTATGACGGGGTCCGACGGGGTTTCATTGCGATTCCCACAGCTTTTCTTGTCACAACACCGACTGGGGAGAGAGAGAGAGACACAGAGAGAGAGAGAGAGGGAGAGAGAGAGAGAGAGAGAGAGACACAGAGAGAGAGAGAGAGAGACACACAGAGAGAGAGAGAGGGAGAGGAGGAGAGAGAGAGGAGAGAGAGAGAGAGAGAGAGAGAGAGAGAGAGAGAGAGAGAGAGACCACAGAGAGAGAGAGAGAGAGAGGAGAGGGAGATTGTTTAAACTGACGAACAAGTCATACCATTGGAGCTTAACACAGCAATGAAATACCACTTTTTAAATGGAGTAGAGACTTATTTTATTTTTCTATCAATCGATGATTTGCTGACTGGCTCATCCGTATAGGAGACTCTTTGAGTCTCTGCTGCGGTCATCAAATCATCGGCTCAGGAATGCGACAGAAACAAAATGTACCTCCATGAATTTGGGGCGTTGCGGGGTGTGTGATTGATTGAAAATATGTAATTGTTTTGGGGGGGGGGGGGGGGGGGGGGGGGGGGGGGGGGGGGGCATGTACTTGTCGACTGGGATCCCCCCCATGGGTATGTACTTGGCCCTCCCCATTTTCACCACTCTACACCAAACACCTTCTTTGGAAAACAGCTCTATGTGTACAAGCTCAGATGCTTGTAGATCGACTGTTTTCGATGCACGTTAAGGCCTATTCATACTCCAGTTTTCGGTGAAGAGGTGACACGGTGGTCACCACTCACACATCTCTCTGTTTTCACTAACCACTTAACCACTAGCCCTACTTTGATCACACTACACCTCCACGCGAAAGCATCAAAAGTGGCAGATCCGAGAGCTCGCGGTGCGTTTCGAGCTTGTCAATCTGCCACTTTTGCTATACTTTTGACAGAACAGACAGACAGACAGACAGACAGACAGACAGACAAGCGGAGGACAGGACAGGAGGGGACAAGCGGGGAAGGTTTTAAGCGTGGGACGGACAGGAGGAGAAGGAGGAGGGGGGAGGGGGGTGAATGTCTAGGGTTACACCCACCCCTCCCACCACACCCCACCCACCCCCCTCCTCACCGTCACAGATGGCAGAGGAAGGAAGAAAGAGATGGATACATTACACCTCACGCATTGTCTCTGCTCCTCTCTCTCTCTCTCTCTCTCTCTCTCTCTCTCTCTCTCTCTCTCTCTCTCTCTCTCTCTCTCTCTCTCTCTCTCTCTCTCGCATCTAACTCTCTCTCTCGATATCTCACTGTCTGTCTAGAGCTCTCTGTCATTCTCTCCTAACCCTCCCTCCTCCCTCCCTCTTTCTCTCCCTCTCTATCTCACGGTCTCTCTTCCTTTTATTATCTGTCTCTCTCTCTCTCCCTCTCTCCCATCCTCTCTCCCTCTCTTTCTCTCTCTCTCTCTGAAGTGGGTCACGACATGGTCCCACTGCAGCAGAGCACGACGACAGTGGAACGAAGAAAGAGAGAGAGAACTAAATTGAATTAAAATGAGAGAGAATCGAATTGAATTGAGAGAGAGAGAGAGAGAGAGGGAGGAGGGGGAGATAG
>NC_139697.1:75446614-75455215 GCF_964188405.1 Protomyctophum parallelum | reverse complement strand
GAGAGAGAGAGAGAGAGAGAGAGAGAGAGAGGGAGGGAGGGGGAGATAGAATGGGGAGGGGGATGTAAAAAGGGAGGATATAGGTGAGGACAAGGGCAGACAGAGAAAGGCGGGCGAGAGACCGCAGACGGATAGATGAGAGGGGTGGAGGTCTTGGGGGAGGTGGGGGGGGGCGCTTCAGGGTCCTCAAATATCCTGGTGATCTAATCGTTCCTACTCTCTCTCTCGCTCTCTCTCTCGCTCTCTCCTCCTATCTCACTTTTTAACCACATATAGCGTTTAACCCTATTGAATCCCTATTCTCAGGCAAACATTTGCCAAACATATCCGATCTACAAGCTCACAACGCGTCGCGTTCCGACACGCTGTGAGCTTGAAAATTGTCCATCTACTGCAAAAACATTTGGTGTAGAGGGAAAAAGGAGGGGGTGTAGTATAGATCCCTGGGGGACTCCGATCAACTAAGTGAAGTGGTTAAGTCTCTAGATCACTTAGATACACACCACCCTTTCTTTGCTCGGCGCCTGCATTCTTTTATTTGGACTGAGATTTGCATATTTGTCTTCCGATAGTTTGCACAATTTTGAAACGCGCTTTGTTTGGGAATGTGCCTTGTTTTTGTTTTGTTTCGCTTGTTTTTGTATCACTGACTGAGATACCAAATACTTTTAAAATCACAATTACAGGAATTCACATTTATGTCCATTTCTCCCACCATGTCTCCCTCAGAGCTTTCCTGCTGTCTGTCTCTCCCACACTGTCTCAGAGTATTTCAGGTCACAAACGTCCACTCAGAATTGAGTCATAAGAGCTGGTATTCAGCGGGAAAAGGCTGTAGAGTAGATGTGTTGTGGACGTGAAGAACAGGCTGTTTGTGAGGCGGTGTTTCTGTGTACGCCGCGGTGCTGAGTGGTGACAGCTTGGCTGCGAGCATATGGCTAATAGCTGCTCTGTGACAATGAGCTACACTGATTAATGGACCACACCCTCCACTCTGCGTGTGCGTGTGTGTGTACGTGTTTGTGTAAAGTGTTTGTGTGTGTATGTGTATTTGGACATTATGTTTGTGTATACGTGAGAGTGTATATTTGAGTGTGCATGTGTGCGTGTGACGTGTGTGTGTGCGCTTGTTCACATGCTTGTATATACGCATGAACATATACGTGTGCTTGTGTGTGTGTGTGTGTGTGTGTGTGTGTGTGTGTGTGTGTGCGCTTCATGTGCGTGTGTGTGCTCACATAAGCCTCCTGCTGCAGAATCAGCATGTGTGAACATGAAGGTGCAGTCGTAACTTTAACCTCGACGGCTGCATGGGGACAATGACACTGTACAGCCGTCCCACTGCGGCGGACACACGGCTACCATCCTCTGACAGGGACTTGAAAGAATACTTAGTCCGTGTTGTTTCTATTTGTGCACTTCCAGAGCAAAATTAATACCCAGTAAGGGGTCCATTTGGTTCCACTCTCAAGAGTTACTCAGCCCTTTACTCACCCCTTTTTGTATACACTCCCAGAGTTAAAAGAATACTTTAGCAAGGTTGCATTGGGTTTCATTTATATGTGCACTCTCAGAGTTGTTTTCTTTCTTTTTATTTACCCAGGGTAGTAGCTGAGCACAAGTGCTCATTTTCAGCAACGCCCTGCACACAGAAACACACAGACAGACACACACCTGGGAGCTGACCAGTACAACCACAGTCTTAGGTGCTATTTACACGAGGATGGTGTTCATATAAAACGTCAAAATAAAGTATCGTTTGCTGCTGTCATTTAGACGAGAACCGTGTTCTCAGGAGGTGAAAACGCAACGAAGTGAAACAGAGTGGAAATCTTTGAGAACGCCGTTTCCTATGGTCTCCATATAAACAGGCAAAACGGTGAATCCGCAAAACTTATGACATCATGGCTTACGTTGGCTCACAGCGCATATGTTTATTACATTGATGCAGAGCCATATAATTATGATATAATGGAGTTCCTGAACAAGCCTCCCTCCTCGCCTACAAAGTGATGCTCATCAGCGATGTTGAATGTAAAACCATGATGTAAATAAAAAGCCTTGTGATAGACGGCAGCCGCGGCAGCATATTTTATTTAATAAATATATATCATCCAGTGGCGCGCCCAGAGCAGTGTTGCGCCGCTTGCGTCTTCTTCTTGTACGTGGGTGACCTGTCTATTTGGCAGCCCGTTATCGCCACCTAGCGACAGTATAGCATAATAGCACATTATATCATAACGTGTGCGTTCTCGTGTAAAGGGTAAGAAAAAATGAGAACGCAACGGGACTTTGACGTGTTATATGGAGATGGTCGCCGTCTAAAAGAGGCCTTATACTGTTGGCCACTAAGCAGCTCCACTGGATCAGTTGGGGGTTCAGTGCCTTGCTCAAGGGCACTTCAGCAGTGTTGGGTAAGTGACGACCGATCACTTCCCGATCCAGATGTTTCCTGCCCATCGGGGGAATCTAACCGGCAACCTTTCGGCAACAAGGGCGCTCCTCTAACCCTTAGGCCCCAAGTCTCTCACCCTTAAGGGTCGATTTTGGTTACATTTGCACACTACAAATGAATACTATGCAGTAAGGGTCACATTTGGTTCCACTCTCTCAAGTGTTCGCTCATCCTTACGGGTCCATTTGGTTTCATTAGTATTTGTTTGTTACTCATTGCATTGTAGTGTACAGTGTAGTAAGTAAGCCTTGCATGAGGCCCATAGGACCCGTCTCCTGTTTCTGTAGCGTGAGGCAGCTTGATGTACAAGTAGTTTTTCCCCCCCCACGTCTTACGCTTTCTTGCACTGAACAATGGATACTTTATTGTTTGACATTGCACTGTTTTTTTCTTGTCTTCATCATGACGAGATGCGTGATACACTTATGATGCACTGATTGACTGTACCTTATTTCTTTTTTTACCCTTGTTTACCATCTGTATAGTATTAGTATTGTTGTTTTTTGATGCATCTTGTATTTATTTTCCTTACTGTATACTACAGTACCTTTTCTGTTTATTTTACTGTAAGCAACCTTAACTGCTGTGCCGCGTCTGGGTGACTGATCCCCCCCTGCATCTATCTATCTATCTATCTATCTATCTATCTATCTATCTATACACCCTGGACATGACACTAGTATGTCACATGGACTTCCCCTGATCCTACCCTTGATGCAGAGTGCTAAGCAGTGAGGCAATGGATCCCATGCATCTTCATAGTGCTTGGTATGACCCAGCCAAGTAATCGAGCCCCAACCTCCCAATCTCAGGGCAGACGCTCTAACCACAAGGCAAGGCTGCTGAGCTGGTATAGAGTAGTGTGGAGAGCCACTGAAAATTATATTCAACTTGCCCGTATTGCGGCAATTTCCCCCAAAACGCTCCGCTATGCATGCTCTGCAAACTGAAGCGCTACGATAAACATAGCATATGGCACGCTCCCTGAACGACTGCACAAACGTTGTGTTGCGAAACACATTAATCACGCACATCCACCGCCTTGTTCGGCACACACAAATTAACAGCAATAATTTACCAGTCGCTGCCGCACACAAGTATTCATAAACTCATTGCTAAATCGCATCAGAATTTCAATGGGGGGGGGGGGGGGAGACGACTCGTGCAAACTTTTTTTATTTTACCCAAACGCAGCTTGGCGTGAAAAATGGACCCGAGCTTTAGAATGAAATATTGAGGTGTCTGAATTCCGCTGGTTTAAAAATACTGTGGAGATATCTCAATTTATAATGTTAAAGTTATAGTGGTAGTGAGACAAGGTCACGGAATGAGAATAACTTAATTTATGTGCTAAATGTGGGGGTTTAGAACTCTGCGTGCGCATGTGTGTTTATGTGAGCATTGTTAGTGTGTGTTGTGTACTACAGTATGTGCGCGTGTATGTGTGCGTGATTGTGTTGTGTGCAGGTGAAGGTGTGTGTGACTGTGTGTGTATAGCAGAAACCTCTTATCTCTATATTCTAACTTTGTTTTAAAAATAAATCGTAAATCAAGAGTGTCGCATGCGAGGCAGTGTGAGCTTGCAGATCGGCTATTTTCGCTATTTTAGATTGCTTTTAAAATAATAATAAAAAAGGTTTAAATAAAAAACGCTTTATGGACATACAAGGTTTCCACTCGACAGTGACGATACATATTTCTGTGTGTGTGTGTGTGTGTGTGTGTGTGTGTGTGTGTGTGTGTGTGTGTGTGTGTGTGTGTGTGTGTGTGTGTGTGTGTGTGTGTGTGTGTGCGCATGTGTGTGTGCGCGTTGGAGCCCTGGACTATATTTCATGGTCAGATGGAGGAGGAAGGCCCATTTGTTAGCTGCCGAACAACAGCAGAGTTCAGATTGACTAATGAGTTTCTCTGTGTCCTAATTAACCAGGCATCACACACGCACACACGCGCACACGTATACGCACACTCTTTTTACTGTAGCCTATAGAATGGGACGGTAGAAAGTGTCTATAAATAGCGTGCTTCTCCTTCTCTCCAACCCAGTTCTGGAGGAATTCATCTTTGGATTATAATTAAGGCAACAACTCTTGAGAGCAAAAACTCATCTTCCTCAACAGGACGGCATGCATGCTTCTATCTGTAACTATCTGTGGGGGGTGGCCTGGTGGCTGCTCTCCGTTTGTGCGGTGGCCGCGCGCACGTGTGCGTGGGTGTGTGTGTTGTGTTTGTTTCAGAACATCTCTGCATGCATCACATCCATTGTGTGTATGTGGAGAGGAGAGGAGAGGAGAGGAGAGGAGAGGAGAGGAGGTCTCACCTGCACATGATCTCATGTGTCAGCAGCACTCTGCACATTTCTGGGTTTTTATCCTGACCTTCATAAATGATGGCCTGAGAGAGAGAGAGAGAGAGAGAGAGAGAGAGAGAGAGAGAGACAACACTGTAAACTCCTGAGTTTTAACCACTAAATCCCAGAGTCCCTCTATTATAATGGCTATAGTGACCTTTCTGTTCTCTACAGTACATTAAATATCTTAAATGGACAGTTTTCCCCACCGGACGGATGATGGGGTTTAACCTGCAGTATAAGTCTATGGGACTTTCGGTTTTAAATCTCAAATCGAAATCAGACCAGCCTCTCGTCTTTAGCGTAAATAAAAAGAACGTTTTTGCTACTCACCAAAACAAAGGCGGGTTGTGTCATTAGAAAGACGACTTTCCTAACACCAGGGCTCCACTGGGCGCGTTTGGGCGCGTTGCGTCACGCGTGCATGCGTCAAAAAACGAACCGGTTCAATTTTATGGTGACGGAGACGCGACGCAACGCGGGCAGTGGAGCCACCCTCCATTGTGGTGGGAAAGTAGGCTTTCTATTGACACAACCCGTCTTTGTATTGGTGAGCAGGTCAAACGTTTGTGAGATTTCCACTAAAGAGGAGAGGCTGATTTCGATTTGAGATTTAAAACCGAAGGTCCCATAGGCTTATACTGCAGGGCAGAATCGTAGAAGCAGTAGAAGGCTATGGACCAGAGCTAGGTTTAACCCATTTAGACCTGAGGCCGATTCTAAAAACACCTTCTAAATCCTGACCTATACATTTTCTGAAAAACTTCGCAAAAATTACAAAAAGGTATGTTGCTATACATAGCAACAACAATTTAGGTTCCTGTTCTAAATGGCCTTAATGGCATCCATAGGGGTTGCTGCTCGTGGCCCTTTTCAAAAGTCCAGGGATTCAAATGAAGTCATTTGCTGTGTCGTCGACCACCCATTGTGAATTATTGTGAACATTAAGAATGAAACATTTTAAAAAGAAGAGAGACACAAATGTGAATTAGGCACGTAGGGCTTAGACATTAATGCACAAGAATAATTAGAACTAGACAAGATACCAAAACAATATAAGATAAGACAGCATTTCTGGGAGAAAAATAAAATAATACACCTCCACCAAGAATGAAATGTTTCTTTTTCAGTGTGTGTAAGACATGAGGTTGTGTAGCGAAAACATGCTGCTTCTTTGCACTTTTGCGAGGACACACATGGTAATTTACCAGGACGGAGAGGTACAGCGAATACAGCATAGTATTACCAATTTGTACCGGTGGTCGGTGGAGCTAACAATGTACTCCTCACTTTAACTCCAGTTAGCATCACACTGCTCTCACACTGACACCTCTGTTCACACACACACACGCACGCACGCACGCACGCACGCACGCACACACAAAAACAACTGGATGTTGTCTTGTCACTGCCACATGCTCCCTGTAAATCACGTTTATATTGTGCAGTCACGCAGCAAAACAGTGGCCCATTACACCAAGTGTCATCAAGCAAAGGGAAGGAAGGAAGAGCGCGAGGAAGGAAGCGGTAAGGTAGCGAGGCGATAACATGCGTGACAGGTCACCAAGGACACTCCAACCCAGGATGTCAAAGTCTCGGCATGTGTGGTCGAGTATCGTTGCAGCCGGGGAAGAAAGCTGTGTGGTCGAGTATATATCGCTGCAGCCGGGGCAGAAAGCTGTGTGGTCGAGTATATATCGCTGCAGCCGGGGCAGAAAGCTGTGTGGTCGAGTATATATCGCTGCAGCCGGGGCAGAAAGCTGTGTGGTTCAGTACATATCACTGCAGCCAGGGCAGAAAGCTGTGTGGTTCAGTACATAACATATCACTGCAGCCGGGGCAGAAAGCTGTGTGGTTCAGTACATAACATATCACTGCAGTCGGGGCAGAAAGCTGTGTGGTTCAGTACATATCACTGCAGCCGGGGCAGAAAACTGTCTGGTTCAGTACATATCACTGCAGCCGGGGCAGAAAGCTGTGTGGTTCAGTACATATCACTGCAGCCGGGGCAGAAAGCTGTGTGGTTCAGTACATATCACTGCAGCCGGGGCAGAAAGCTGTGTGGTTCAGTACATATCACTGCAGCCGGGGCAGAAAACTGTGTGGTTCAGTACATATCACTGCAGCCGGGGCAGAAAGCTGTGTGGTTCAGTACATAACATATCACCGCAGCCGGGGCAGAAAGCTGTGTGGTTCAGTACATATCACTGCAGCCGGGGCAGAAAACTGTGTGGTTCAGTACATATCACTGCAGCCGGGGCAGAAAGCTGTGTGGTTCAGTACATATCACTGCAGCCGGGGCAGAAAGCTGTGTGGTCGAGTATATATCACTGCAGCCAGGGCAGAAAGCTGTGTGGTTCAGTACATATCACTGCAGCCGGGGCAGAAAGCTGTGTGGTTCAGTACATATCACTGCAGCCGGGGCAGAAAGCTGTGTGGTTCAGTACATATCACCGCAGCCGGGGCAGAAAGCTGTGTGGTTCAGTACATATCACTGCAGCCGGGGCAGAAAACTGTGTGGTTCAGTACATATCACTGCAGCCGGGGCAGAAAGCTGTGTGGTTCAGTACATATCACTGCAGCCGGGGCAGAAAGCTGTGTGGTCGAGTATATATCACTGCAGCCAGGGCAGAAAGCTGTGTGGTTCAGTACATATCACTGCAGCCGGGGCAGAAAGCTGTGTGGTTCAGTACATATCACTGCAGCCGGGGCAGAAAGCTGTGTGGTTCAGTACATATCACTGCAGCCGGGGCAGAAAGCTGTGTGGTTCAGTACATATCACTGCAGCCGGGGCAGAAAGCTGTGTGGTTCAGTACATATCACTGCAGCCGGGGCAGAAAGCTGTGTGGTTCAGTCTACATATCGTCTAAAAAGAATTCAGGGAGCCCTAAGCACAGTTTGAGTTAAAATATATATATATATTTTTTTTAAATAGCATACAATATCTTGTATAGGCCTATCTACTATCTACAGACATTTGTTTTTTGTTTTTTTGTAAATGAATGACATTTGGTGTCCCAATTTTGTCCATTTTGTCATTATAAGCAAAGCATTTCCAAAAATGCGGAAACAACAGATTAACGAGCTCATCGTGCCGTGTTGAGCGCTTGTAGATCTTGTACGTGTGTACATGTGTGGTTATACAATAAGTGCTTACAAATTGAAATACTTTTTAAGTATAGTATAATAGTCCATCGTGATGACCAGGAGTGCATATACCACAAAGTGCTATGAACACTGTAGCCTTATTTATGTGGTGCTACCAAATGAAGAAGGCTATACATTCTATCCTGCATATTTGCTGCACTTTCCCGCCTTTCCTGTGTCTCTCTCTCACTATCAACTATCAAATTTTACATTTTGAATATGGTGTTACGATACAGTATGACTGTATGGAAATTCCAATCGCTTTCAGTACAACATACAGTAGGGCAGTAGGGCAAAAATCTTGAAGCTATTGGAACATTTTTAAGCCAAAATAATCCATATTCATTTGGGGGTCCTTGATAATATAAAACAAGTTTGTTTGAGAAACAATGCAGTATAGCGGGGGAAAAAAAACACACTTTTGGCGAGCCTTGCATTTTCCCCCAAAAGCTGCAGCGGAGCAGGACTTTGACTTTGCAGCGTTCTTCTGTGAGAGCTTGCCAAAGCAAAGAGACCGCCGTTTGATGGAGAAACGACACGTAATGCATCAGTGGAGAGAGGAGAGGACATTTAGAGCATATCTAGGCACGGCGTTTCTCTCATTCTTTCCCACAGCAATTTAATTCACATCTGGCCCCAACTGTGGCCTATA